>NW_027111631.1:536395-572251 GCF_000696795.3 Halyomorpha halys
ACCGATATTCCGATATTATCGAAGGAAAATTATCGATATTCCGATATTATCGGTTACTCGATATCGATATCAAAATATCGGATATCGGAGACAAAATATCGATATTTCGATAATATCGATATTGATATCCCATCCCTAGCTGAAATCTGATACATTTAAAGATCACGGGACATTTCTAAAGGTTTCTATTCGCCATATGGTTTAAAAATAAACCTATATCATTAAAGGAATAGTATGTTTTGCTGCACAAATATGTTGATTTACAGCATATGTTGCTGTTATCATTGTTTTTGTTGGAATGGACTAAGAAAAAACAAATACGCATGACCGGGGAGGAGGGGGAGAAGGCAAATCACTATTTTCAATGAAATAATATTAAGGTATAAAACCAGTATCAAGTTAAATAAAAATTTAAATAATATTATTGGATATATAAATATATATTTTATTTTGAATATCATAGATAAAGAAAATAATTTCTTAGAAATGGCTGATGGTCTCAAGATTCTTTAAAAAAACTTTCTGTTCAATTACGTATTTTTATTTTCGAAATAAACTAATCAATATCTTTTTATTTTACGATTAATTGGATAATCTTTATTACATCATCAACAGTCCAACGTTTCACCCGATTCGGCCATCCTCGAAGACAATCTAACAATTAACAGCTTATTATACATACCTTTGTAATAATTTTAACATCATTATTATTAATAATTTTACATACTTTAAATATAAATTTACACCTCACATCCAATTCTATAAACGTTTTTCAGGCTATTCTGCCTAGGTTGATGATGTAATAAAGAGTGATGACACTTAAATGGATACCAATTAATTTATTTAGAAAATAAATACCAGTCTCAAGAAATTGAAAATATTATATATAACGTATTTTTATTAATTTGTCATTTCAATCTGTAATATGGTCATCATCAAAATGTTTTAACATTATTTATTCTTACAGTAAGTCATACATTTTTTAATGTTTCATGGCCCCTCTATCAAAAAAATGAAATATATATCCATTTCTCTTAAATGAAGAATTTTTGTTGAGAAATTAAAATTCTATTACTAAAAATGATATTGTTTATTTTAAAATTTAATGTTTTTCTGTAGAAAGGTGTAGCAAATTAGCATTTTTAGTATTAATTTGATTTATCTACATGAGATGTCACGGTAGTGATTTTTTCTTTTGTAATAAGTTTACAAAATTGGATATATTGCCATTTGATTAATTGCTTCTAATTTTTATTTAAGATTCAGTAGCAGAAAAATCATGTACCTATTTGTAAAAATAAAATTATATCCTTTAGTAGTACAATACATAATATGATTTATCTCATACAAAGAGGCTTGACTGGTTCTTCGCTATATAGAAATAACTATTTTTAATTAGAGTATTTTAATTATTTGACCAGCCAAATAATTATTAAAACTTGATTGAACTATTATAGTTAGCATCACAGACTGAAACTAAAAGTTTCTGCCTCGAATAACGATACCAGTGCACAGAGATAAAAACGACTGTTTCTCGAAATAGATATTTAAGTGTTTCAATAGAGAACATAAATTATTTAGAATAGAGAACTCAAATTAAAATAAAAAACAAATTAAAATTAAAATTACATACACTAGTAGTTGCATAAGCCAAAAAAGGAGAGTATTGCTAATTTTTTTTACTAGTTAGATTTTCATAAAATATTCAATTTGAAACAATACATGATCATAATAAACAAAATCAAAATACACCACACTGATAAGAAAACTTATGAAATGATATTAAAATATATGAAATTTATACGTTAATGATAACATTTGAGGAAAACTTTCATAATATGAAAAACTGATGTCGATTTACGTATTCACTCATCCGGTTTCATGTCAAAATACTTCCTGGTTGACAAACCAGCATGAATCATAACAATAATCTTCTAAGGACTGAATCACTGCATAACTCAGAATAACGGCCAGGAAATATCAATTTACGTATGCATTCGTAACGGGAAAAATGAAATGCGAGGATAATATAAAAATATAATAATAAATATCATAGCCAAGAATTTGAAACAATATATGAATTTATTTTAAATAATAATAAAATGATTATTAAAATATATATTCCGGGTGAGTTTTAAAAAAAAAATTCATTAGAGTATAGTAAAACCTTTCTTAACGGACACCCCTCTTAAAGGACAATTTTTACTAAGTTACCGGCTAACAAGATAAATATTAACTGCATTTGGACTCAAGATAACATGATATGTAAGAATACTATGTAAATGAAATTCACTTTATTTATAAATTATATTTCGTACTAAAAGTAAACCAAGAAGTAGGTTTGTTATTTTATTTAATTCTGAATTTCTGCTTAATTTTATCAGAATTTGGTCCACTTTTTTATTTAAGCACTAAGAGACATCAAGTCATTGTAAGAAACATTAAATATATGTAAAAAAAAAAAATTGTATTCTATAAAAATAGCATTGTTTTTTTCGGACTTAGATATATCGTAGCAAAAGTGATGATGTACGTAATTCTATTATTTCACTCATGTATTCTCTTTATACAAACTTCTCAATAACAGAAACCTCCTTATAACTGACAAAATGATCTTGTCCGAGGGTTTCCGTAATATAAATCAAGGCAGCCGATTAAGGAAATATTGTGTATCTCATATACATGTATAAAATCAATATACTTCCTATGTACATAATTATACTATCATTAGAGATTGTTGATTTAGAAAATATATCTTCCTTTAGAGGCTCAGTATATATTAAAAGAATACGGAAAGTGTTAAGGTTAAAAAACCTAATTTTGTTTAAAACTGTTTTCATTTATAATGAGGTGTAGATAAGAATAATAATAATAATAATCATCTTTATTTATTCCGGGACTGGTCCCTTTTGAATAATTTACAGGCGTCAAAATTAGGCTTTAGGGCAAATTACAAAATAGAGATGAAATCACAAGATCTCATAAAATAAAATAATACAGTGAATTTTAAAATATACAATTAAACAACCATAATTAACAGAATATATAAAATAATGATAAAACAAATAAAATGAAACCACTTGTCATATCGTAAAACATAAGATGATTTCTGGTAGTAAATAAAAAGAAAAAACAATGATAAAAAATCAAATACGATTAAACTTAAAAGTAATAAATGAAAAGATATAATTTCTGCTAGTGTACATATTTAAAATTATAAACGAAGATCTAAGACATAAAATACAGAATATATTTAAAGCTTTTTTGAAACTTTCAATTGTTATTCTTCCGGAATTGGGTGGACAGAAGGTAGTCGAAGATACGAGGTATGAAGATTGGAAGGGTGTTAGAACTACGAATAAAGGAGGGAATAGAATTCCATAGGGAAGAGGAACGGATGAGGAAAGATCTACCAAAGGCTGCGGTTCGATAAGCCGTGATGGGGTATTCCCGGAATGCACTGAGGACTTAAATTGAAGAATATCTGAGATGTACGATGGACGACGGGATTGGATAACTTGATAGAGAAAGGAAGCAAGGAAATATATACGACGGAAGGAGGGGTAAAGCCACTTCAACCCTTCATAAAATCGAGTGACAGAGGCGTCCCTGAGGTCCCCAAAGATGAATCGTACAAAGCAATTATTTAACCGTTTTAATTATTAGATAGTGTGTTTTTTGTTTTTGTTCAGTAAAAAGAACACAAAAAAAAAATGATTTATTCATGCAGACGTTTCGACCCGAGTTTCAGATCTTCATCAGGGAGCTTGTAGCAAAGAAGAAATGTCAACATGAATAAATATTTTTTATTTATGTTCTTTTTACTAACTGTTTTCGAAGTATGGTCTTGAAGTTGGATATTGCCAATCATCGTTTCGTTCAAGTATGGACGCTTAAAACAATTGAATTCAATTAAGTATTGTGAATATATTTTTAAATGATACTAATGTAAAATAAATGGTAAAATAAAATTATTAGGTATTTATTTTTGAAAGGCCTAAAGAACTGAACTTCTATATACTATGTAACATCTGGTTTGTATTGACAAAAGGGAAATGTTGAGGGGTGAGGGAGAATTCTCTTGATTGCCTGTTCAACGGACTCGATTCCCCCTAGCCTACGAATATAACCTTTATCACACATCCCATAAATAACAACATAGACACACGCCTGCGTGTGTTGTATGTGTATATTATATTTTTAAAAAAAATAACTAAAAAATGTCAAAGGCATTTAACATACTACTTAACCTAATTCAAAAAATTCACAATAAATCATTTTACAAATAAATAAGTAAATTAATTGTTATAAATTTGTTTTATAAAATATTTCATTACAAGTATGATTTCTTTTTCAAAATGTTTTCATTACATATCGCTCCTCCGGAATAATGACAAAAATGTAAAATGTTATGATTTTATCGGGTTATCGGACTTAAAAATGTGTTTACTAGATGTTTTTTTAAATCTACATAATTATTTATTTGTTTATTATCTTTATTGGAATTCACAACTGTACATAATTATACATTTAGTAAATTTGATGTATGTTATTATGGAGTGATACAGGTGTGTACAGAAACTACCCAATGGTAGCACTCTAGACATAAGTATAATAAGGAGCTCCATCGCCCTCCATTGGCGAATTTTTTAAGTACGATATGGACTTAATGAAAAAAAATAAGAAAAAACAAGGTTCATCCTAAGGTTCTTCAAGTGAAAAAAACTTAAATTAAATAATCGAAATCCTTAATTTTTTTTTCAATATCTTATATATATAGATTTTTTAAAGAAATAATGCTCTAAGTACTCACCCTTAATATTGCGTTCTAATTTTTATAATAATGTAAAACTCACCTGAAACAGATAAAATAAATTAGAATGATAAATTAATTTTTATAAATACAAATATCGCAAGGTAGTACCATACGAACAAATATTGTAAATTAAAATTTAAATATCGCACACTAAGATCGAAGAATTTTATTAATTAAAAATTTACTTAAATTCTACCGGGCCAGTTTTCAACCTGGGGAGCGACATGAACATATTAGATAAAAAGAAGAATAAATAAATAAAAATTTGGACCGCTAAAACGATGAAGGGTCAGTACTTTTCTAAGGTGGGACTATTTCTTGAACAACGGTTGTACAAGGAGGTAAGTTGTTTATGATCACGCTTAACCGTCAGATTTTTACCCAATCAAGGTTCCACACTTCACTGCGCTGGGTAGACTCCGGAAGGCCTCCAGAATCCAAAGGCAATAAATAATTACTTGCTACAGTATCCAATCTTGGTCTTTGAAGTTGGAAGCATAGCGCATTACTCAGCTCCACAATTAAATAAATAATGATATCTGAATAATAATAATTACTAGATAATATATACACACTGTAAATAAGTTTTCTTAAATGTAACTGTTTACTCGGTCATTGAAAACTGTTACTTCTGAGACCGGGGAGAATCACGGGTCGTGACAGAACTCAAGTCTCGTTACTTTCGGTACTCAGGTGACACAGCACTTCCATCTTGGGCATACCGACGTAAAAACAAAAATAGGATAACTGTTTACTTGTATAAAAAATCGACCATAAAATAAATAACACATTAAAAATTAGGAAATGTTTTCCTCATTCAAAACGGTGATTGCCGAGAATTAATTTTTGATAGAATTATATTGTATACGTAATTGATTAAAAAAAAAAGTACAAAAAACTTTCAATTTCAAAAAGGACTATTATATGCTTTAATAAGTTATTTAGAGCAAAGAATTTTTTTTAATGGGTAAATTAATGTAATACATGCGATTTCGTGATATAATACAACACATATTCTGAGTGAAGGAAAATGGCAGGGCATAGAGATAGAAGATTTTATAAAAATAAATAAAATTTATAACGAAATAAATTTATACGCAAATTTTACAAAAGAAAGTAATCAAAAAGAGAGCGGACGCTACTGCAATGTTTAATTTGTCAGTGGGCCAAAAATACCAAAGGAAGCGTATTAATAAAAACAAAAATTAAACGCAAAAACTACTGACCGTTTATATTTGTTTTGGCACGCTTCAGAAAGATGTTTCTGATATGAACACAATAATTCTAATTTTTAAACACAGGGAATTCATAAGAATTAAAATATAAAATGATCTATATTATTAGAATTTTTTTGTTAGAAATCACATCAATAATTGGCCACGTGTGAGAAGTAAATCCTATGGGTAATAAATAAAATAAACAAATTACAAAACTCTACAGAGCTATGTGTAAACAGTGAAATACCTACAAAAACATGAAGTCCGCAGTCCTACTTTTTTTCTTCATAAGTGGGGGGTGTCCCCTAGCTAGGTTAGGAGTTCCTCAGGCAGAATGTATTTTACTTTAAGATTTATTATTATTTATTTTTATGACATAATGTAATACAATTCAAAAAAGGAGAGGGGGGGATAACGTAGGAATAACAGCGGGTAATAAATGAGTTTATATTTTATTCACTTAATTTAAATTAAATGACAAATATGCTTAGGGATGTAGATAGATTAATTAGGTACAATTTAAAGTTTGATATAAATTAATATATCTAGTTATTTACTCATGGAATTAATGATTTAATTAATTGCTTAATTGAGTTTATAGTGGTAAATAACATTATGTAATAAAAATATATGGAAAAACAATAGAAATAACTTCAACACGACTCAACCTATCGACACGAAACCTCGGATTGGTTTAGAGCTTTATAAACTGCAGTTAAGGGCACACACTGGATATAATTAAACAGATTAGAACTGGAGATATAAAATAGACGTATAAAATTTTTTTCTTCATCTCAAATCAATATTTCGCCCTTATAAGAGTATTAAATCTAAATTTTGTTAATTAGACATTCTATTCAACGCTTGTATTAACAAAGAAATTCGGATGTTATGAACGGTTATAAGAACAATTGTTCACCAGAGGAAAAATAAAATCGTCCAAATAAATCAAAATGTAAAATTTCTTATGATTTGATTTTTCATAAAAAAAAAAAAATTAAACTACATTAATGAATTTCTCATTTTTTTAAAAAATTTTAGTTAATAAAAAAACATTAATTTGTTTTTTCTTATTCTTCAGAAAGAGACACATTAATTTGGCATATACTAACCGTGAAGAAAATGTATACTTTCTGAGCTATGCTCTTAAAATTCTTAATTCTATGAGAATAGTCAGAGTGGCGGTCAATAAACGTATAAAAATAGCAATAGAAAACCATTTATTGTAAACCAACGTTTCGTCCCAGTTTGCAGGGCTTTGTCAGATCTGATAAGAATGAAGTTCTGCTACTAACTGTTTTAACAACCCTCATCTTCGTACAATTAAAATTCTTAAATTTGCTAATAACTTTTTTTGTTTTACCTGAGAAATCGGAATAACCTATAACCTTTCCGGGAAAATCCTGAACATTTAGCAATAAGCACAATGGGATGAACGGAATGGTAGTAAACAAATATTGATTAGATTTTATAGTATACTATTAATGATTCTTATAACTTTTATTTTGTATTTATACAAGCCTTTATAGTAATTTTTCGAAAAAAAATATTAAGGAACATCATAGAAAAAATATCAACTATCAACTTACTACTCAGGCCAATCAAAGTGTAACGTTTACTAGTGGCGAGAGGAATAATACATTAATATATAATTAAATATATTTTATATTGTTCTCCAATCAAAAAGTCTATTCAAGTGTGTTAAAAAATCATACGTGCTAAATAAATATAACAATGTCTTTAGCTCGAATGATATACGGATGAGCGGGTTTCAATTAATATTCCATACCGGACATGTATAGTATTTAAATTGATTTCTGTCACGAGAGTTGCTTTGGTTAATAAATATAGCCAATAGAAATGATTGGCCATTCACGAGCTCATGGATAACTCTTGTTTTATTGAAAACTAATACTTAGGCTGAAAATTACGTAATATAAATATTTAACGGCCCTGTGGCTATATTTAATGGCTTTAGAATCTTACTGAAAAAGTTTTCAAGAAGGATTTGGAAAGGAAATGTTCGGACATTCCACAAAGCCTTTTGAGGAGGAATGCGGCATTTCGTAACGCGATGTGGCACGGACAATAAAAACCACTTCCTCCTTTTAGGTCGGTTTATCAAAAATTGTTAGCGTTTGAATAACACATTGTTGAGTAGTTCCGTTATTTTTGCCTATCAGTTGTTTAGGTCGAAAAATAACGGGTGTAAAATTGGAAAAATATTTTCTCATCTTGCCGTACCTCAGCGAATTCAGTCTTCATTTCTAATGACTCCATATTTATAAATTTTATAACGCATTTTATTAAAACATTAATGGAAATTATATAACTTTTTAAGCGATAGCAAAGGAATTAACGTAAGAACAGATTATACCTAATACAAATAAAAAAATTAAGGAGGCGGTTCTACAACTCGATTGTGACATAAAAATCTCAATTAACCATCATCCGATTTTTAATGTTATTTATTTTTTCAGGTTAATTAATTTTTTTTTAATTAAAATACTTTCACCTCTTCTTAAATTGATTTTTTACGAAATATGATGATACCATAGGAAGGGGTGATTTGTTATCAATTAAGAACATTAATAATTATATCTCTTAAAAATAAATAATTTTTAGAATAATGAATATTATGGACTGTTTTAGTCGGGATTAACAGAGCATAGACATTTTATAGATGATATTAATGTTCTACGGAATATTATTTTATTTTTATGTTTTTGTAGTTTTTTTGACATCCAGATTCAGTGAAGTAAAAAATAATGTTAAAAAACGTCAACACAGCTTTTGACTGTTTTAAAAACTTTAATTGGAACTCCCCAATGCTTCCAACTACACCTCCACAGGGTGTGGGTTGATGAATCAAGAACTAATTATTCTGAAAGAATTTACTCTCAAATAATTCACCCAGAAGAATCATGATTCACTTAATAATTCCCCACATTACGAGAAGTCGGTCGATTCTTTATTCAGGAAAGTCCAAGAATTGAAATTGCTTTGACATCCGACGGTTCATCTATACACCAGATGTGCTGGTTAACTATGCTGGTTAACTAAATGCCATTCGCCAAGTGATGGCAAACATTAAAAATTCACATTTTTGCAGCGTTCAAAATTACCAATTTTTGATTGAATAAAACCTATATAATTTAAAATTATATAAATTAAAAACTTGAAAAAGCACGTCTGCCAACAATCACCCTGTGGACAGCACAGATTAATAGGCGATTCTGAATTCTGGAAAATAAATTTGACAGTGAAAATAAAACTTTTTAAAGCTCATTAAGTAAATAAGGATTAACTAATATGATATATATAAGCACTAACAAAACTAAGGTATTGTTTAATAATTAACTTATAAATATTTTACCATTGCCACTATTTTATATGTTATTTTTGACAGCCACTTGGCTCTCCTTAATTATTTTATAAGCTTTTTGTTTTTCATGAAACGGATTGGGAGAGAAAGGTATTGAGAAGGATATGAAGAGGGGTTACGGAGAATGGGATTCGGAAAAGAAGAAGGAATGAGGAGTTGGACGATGTGGAGGAGGATCTAAGGCGGTTGAATGCATAAAGATGGAGAGAGCAAGAGATCCTGGAGATGGGTTGGCTAAGATGGAGGAGACGCGGGTTCTTGTAGGCAGTGTGGTGCCACAATAATAATAATAATAATAATAAAACCAATTATTTGTTATTGAGTAATTTCATTGGCTGATAATAATAAATTTAAGCACCTAACGAAAGAAATAGCTATATAAAAAAATCACTTTAACTGATAGCTGTTAAACTGTGTTAATTGAAGTTAACAGTTTTACCTACCTCGGCTCTTTTGTTGACTAAACCAATTTGGTCATCTTAATTTCCACAGTTAATCACCTCCAAGTTATGAAGTCAGAGCCGGTGGAACAAAGTATTAATCACCAGCTAGTCTAAATATTTAGCATTTCCGCCGGAAGATGACTTACTTTTCAAGTACAGTCAATGTTGTTAGTCATACTTCAGACAATTTCAATTTTAGCATAAAATACCTACCGTCATCAACTCTGTTTATGTATCTGATGGTTAGATGAATTTGCATTGACATAGGAACTTTGTGTATAACGAAATCATAAGTGAAGAGTCGAAAATTTTCCGTATTACGAAAGTTGGGTTTTAAAAGTGAGCTGTATGTTGTTCAAGAAATGGTTTTCAATAATCAATATGTCACTAACTATTTCATTTCCTTTTTGCGATTGTTAACGCTAATATAGATCGAAAAATCATAAGATCCTTTCTTTATAAGTTCTAATTAAATACCACATTTTCAAATTTTCAAAATATAACAGTAATTATTATTTTAAATTTTTCCGGAAGCCACCCATGTTTGCATTTTTATTTTTTAAAGGTTTTTGCCCTTTTTAGGGGTATTCAAGATGTTCTGTCAAATGTAAAATGTTTATCATGTTAAATGTTAAGTGTAGGATTGTGAACAGCGCAATTTCAAGTCAAGTTACGTGTTAAATGCATAAGAGCTCCTCGCGGATTTTTGAGCAAATTGCTTTATAACCTTTCCTTCCAAAACTTCATGTTATTGTTTACTTCTAAGTTTTGACTAAAGTAATTTATAATAACATGCATAAAGTGAATGAAAAGAGGAAGTTGCGTAAAAGTTTAGCTACTGAGTGTCTTGTTGATCTTGTGACTTGTGAGAAAGAGAATCAAGATGAGCTAATTGACAACTGTATTAAACTATTATTATTGTCATTCGTTGATTTATTATTTTTAAAAAAAAATCCAAAACAATACATTTTTTTAAAAATAATTTTTATTTATCGATAGATATTACAATCTGGCACACAGTTGTGGACAATAAGTAATAGTAATGAATGATCTCATACATATTAAAACAAAATAAAATAAATAAATGAATGAAAAAAATCTAACAAAAAACTTTTTAAAAAAACTTGAAAAACTTCACAAAAAAATCTAAAAAAAAAAAACCTCTCCAAAACAATACTAACACAATCAGAGCACAAAATACGAGAAAGTAACTTAACACTACAACAAATAAAACGGTGACGAGCTCAGCTAACACATCAGCGTGACGTCATTCTCCATTTAACAGACCTAGTAACAGAATCTCAACCATGTTACATGTTATATCGTTTTAACATGGTAAAAGAAGGAAATATTTCTCCATTTAACATAACGTTTTCCATTTAACATGTTAAACTAAAGATCATGAATACCCCTATTATAGGTTAAGAAAGCTTTTACCTACCCTACCTTTTGCAATGTACAACCCTCTACTGACTGTTCTTTCTATCTTCACTCAATTTTATTCTTTATGGAACATTACTTAGTTTATTTCTGTTCTTAGGGGTACTCATTAAATACTGAGTAGTACATTGTAAATAAGATACATTCCCATTTGTAAATAAGAAGTTGCAAGAAATGGAAATTGAAACAACTTTCTGAATAATATTCAATTACAAACAAGAAGGATTCCTGTAATAATGAGTTTATCAGTTTTCATGTTCAGCATTTCACAAGAGGTATCATTGTTAAATATTTATTCCAGTGCAGGGATGCACATTCAGCAACATTCCTTCACACGAGCGGTCTAACATTACTAATATGACTCGGTGCAACTCTTGAAAGAGAAAGTGGGCTTTTTCCAAGTTCTATTTGTATTTAGCAACTTGCGGATAGTCTGGTCACGTAACTAAGAGCTCTCGGTGCTCTAGAAAATGAAAATACTACCCAAGAAAAGTTAGATCTCTGAATATTTGAAGAAATAAAAAATTTATAGGTTATTTCACAATTAGAAAAAAAAATTCAAAATTAGATGACAGATTTAACAAAAAATATTAAAATCAAAACATTTACCATATATTTAAAAAAAATATTCAATAATTTAAAATCATGCATTTTCTCAGTCCTTTGTCACATTATATGTGGTCCCTTTAGACCAGCTTCAAACCCACCTGAAAAAATTGGTTGCATCTAAACCCTTCTAATAAAACTCTATAGGACCTTTAAACATAAATCCATGAAAATATGGTGTAAATGATGGATTTTGTAGGGGTATTTCTGATCTTTAGTTTAACATGTTAAAGCTTGTTATCCTTTTGTTTGTATATATTTTAAGAGTTTTTTATTTTATTTTATTTTTTTTTTTTTTATTTATTTTTTTTTATTTTAGTATGTATGAGATCATTTATCAATATTACCTATTGCCCACAACTGTGTGGCAGATTGTAATATCTATCAATAAATAAATCTATCAATCTTAAAAAAAAAAAAAAAAAAAAAGCTTGTTAAATGGAGAAATATTTCCTTCTTTTACCAAGTCAAAACGACATAACATATAACATAGTTGAGATTCTGTTACAAGGTCTGTTAAATGGAGAATGACGTCACGCAACACACCAGCTGAGCTAGTCACCGTTTTGTTTGTTGTGTTAGGTTACTTGCTCGTAGTTTGTGTTTTGATTGTGTATTATTACTTTTTTGGATGTTTTTAAATTTAATAAAGCAATGGATGGCAATAATAATAATTATGTAATGACAGTCAATTAACGCATTGGATTTTTCTTGGAGGGTATCGCTCATATTATTTATTTAAATGATATTGTAAAGTGAATAAGACCTGAATTGAACCTTGATAAGTAAGAAGACTTTTTGTTTGCGTTTTGTGAGAAAAAATGTGTTGAATAAAAGAGAATAAAGTTATTACGAATATTTGTTTAGTTTTTCCCTTCACCTAGTCATTTCTGACATACGGATCCAAAACGTAACTAGTATATTCTAATCATAGTGGAATGATTGAGTGTGAGTATGAAATGATTTGGTTATATGTTACATCAGCTCATAAGAAATGGTTTTATTAGATAAGTAAAATAACAAGAGGAGAAAGCATTCCATCAAAGAGACAAGGCATATCTCTTGGATCTGGAGCGGGCGTGCCTTACTATCCAATGAGGTCTGGATCAGAGATTACTAAAAGGACATTAGTGGATGAGGTCGACGACCCGACCCATTGCTGGCTCCCCACTGCACAGCACTGACTCAGTGGATCAGTGTTTAGCATTGCCGACGCGTCCTGCCTCCTAGATCTGGGTCAATAACTGCCAGTGCCATTTGAATAAGACATGGCCGCCTGAAAGAGGTTATACTAACATAAGTCTTGTTGCGGAGTACTCATGAAATTACAAAGAGTATTTATAATTAAACATATTATTAAAAAAAATATTGTTTACTTAAAAGATACATTCGTTTTGTATTAAACAATTCTCTTTTTTTTATAAATAATATAAGGAAATGCACAATTTAAATAAATTCACATTTCAAGTTTTCTTGAAGAATCGAGTCACCTACAAGGATTGAATCATTGGGAATCGGTTTAGTCAGAAAAATCGACCTTCCCATCTCTACTAGTAAGACTTTACAAGTTGAGTTACTTGCATTTTTGCAAGGGCGACAGTGACAGATAATTGGAAGAGGAGACATTGAATAGAGCGAAGGTAATGAGATGGCAGGAGCTGAACAAGAGTGATACAGTATTGTGATCCAGCCTCATCATCAGCTGACAATGGCTCTTTGTTGTTGGCCCGTCTTGTGGTCACGATCGTCTCTGGAGAAGGTCTTCAGGCTCCTTCCAGTTCCTTAACTACTTCCTACTCCGGCTCCTGGAACAGTCGTTAGCGCTAACCTCTGCACCGTTATGGAAGAATTGGCCACTGGCAGAATTCTTTGAGGTGTCTAAGGTGTGGTAGGGGCTAATGCCACGGCCGAATGAACTAACTCGATGCACTGATGAAGAAGATCAACGAGGAAGAGATTCGTGAAAAACGACATTATAAAATGTCATTAATATTACAGTCATTAATAGATATGACGACAATTGTAAAACCATTCTTCTCTGCAAATCTATTAAATTAAAAATTAGTAACAACAAAGTCTCCACATGTAGAGTACTGGAGTACTTGAAATAAGAGAAGTCTTAAAAACCGCATAAAGGCCTAATCATGCAACTGTCGCAATTACCGCCATAGTAGCATTTACTGTCGAGGTAAATCAATGACGTTATAGTTGAACATACATGCAATGGCTGAGAAGCTACTGTCACAACTGTTTACGCCTGACGTTAACTATCGCACCTTATACACCTTATAAACAGTAATGGTGTTGGACGGTAGATGTAATGATTAATTCTCCAATTAGCCGTAACCAGTTTTAGATTAGGTTTAATATAACTATGTGTACAGGACACTTCCACATATCTCATATTTGTGATAGTACTATGATGACAGAAAAATGTTATCGTTTAAACGTAAAGGAAATATATTATGGCGATATAGCTACCGAACCTAGGGTGAGTGCACCAGTTATGACAGGTCAACCTGAGGATACGTTAGGAACTTTGGATTGCCTCAGTTATAGACGGCCATGTCATAGGAATGGAAGAACATAGGGAACCCCTAAAGACGATGGAGTACATATCAGATGACAGAGGACGACCAAGGATGTCCTACCTGGAGAATGTAGACAGGCTTTGCAAAGCAAGAGAGAAGGATCTTCGTCAGGCTAGGAACCTAGCTGCTAATAGAGAATGTAGAAACCCGTGGCTGAACAACTCCCTACTCTGATTGGGCACTATGGGGAAAAGCAGAAGAAGAAGAAGGACTTACTCTACTAATTTTTTATCCATATCATTTAATTAGAACATGTATATGTATATGATAGTAATAATAATTACATATATATTTATTATTATATAAGTTGTAACAATGGAAGTGGTTTTAATGATTTAGGAGGATATGGTTGTGACTTTTAAAATAAAATTAAAACTTCTATATATGCTTCTGCTATAGATTATAAAGAAAAGTTCCCTTATAAACTTAATTAATCGTTCACTTTTAGTACTAGATCAGTTTTTTGGTTCAATGAACATTTTATGAAAACCATTCGCTAAGAACCCAACAGACCTACCTTTCGATAAACAAACACAAACATCGTTAAAAATTCTGCTTGAGGAACTGAAGACGGAAGCTTTTAGATAATTCTCTATTCCGTGAGCGGGCTCGGAACCGTTACCTCTCAGAGTCGTAGCCCTAAAAGGTGACGGTCGTACGGACCATGTCTTCCCAACATTGAACCAAGGCTGTCTATTCCTTAGCAACACGGTGTATTGTCAAAGGAGAGAATATTAAACATCAAAGTAATCGCAATATTTATAAACCTACTGAACAGGGATGGGCTACACGAGGCAAAACATAAACAAATTACTTTTACAGCTTATAGGTTAATTAAAAAAATATATAAAAAAATACTGTTTCCTTATTTTTTATGGGTTAAGCAAACCGTATAAATTCAGCTTAAGCCACCTATGCTGCTGGTCAAATATTTATTATATTCTGGTCAAATTAATATTATGAAACATCAACAATACAAAAGTATAACAAAAAAAAAAAAAATCGAACAATTTTAAAGGAAAATATTAAAAATTAAAATTAACCTTTAAATTCTGAAGCGGAATTTGAGAAACAACTAGTGAGTTAGAGTATAACGGACTCCTCATTTATTCAATTTAAAATCAACCACAGTCCTAGATCTAGTAATACGTCATATTTTAAGGGACTTACAAATAGGTTTAAGTTTCCTTACAAATAGGTTTTTATAGAAACAATACTTATTAACATAAGTCGATGAAGATATTATATGAACTTTTTAATTAATATTTCTATATGATGTAAATATTTTACAATCGAACTGAATAGAAAAAAACTGGTGGGAAAAAAATCAGCTTGATAAAAACTTTTTAATTATTATTTCCATATGATGTAAATAATTTAGAATCGAACAGAACTGGAATACTTATACTGGAAATTCGTAAGTATCATCTCAACATAGTTTTTAGACAAAAGAACTGGAAATCCTAAACTTATGAGCCTTTGAATAATAAAAAAAAAAATAAGAAATTTTAAATTATAATAAAAAAAAAAATTAAAATAAAATAAAAAATGTATTGTTTATTGTGACAATGGATAGAGAAAAGTTTTAGATATTTTGATTTATTACCCATATGTAATTTTTAAATTCGTTATATAAGCATATTTATACCTAAATTTATTTAAACCTTTTTTGTGCAATAAATTATTAAATACTTGAAAAATAATACTTTAATCATAAATTTTCTAATGCATATTTAAACTAATTATAACTTGAAAAAATCGAAAAACCAAATGTAAGTCAAGAAAAAAAAATCTTAAAAAACGATGCTAAAGTATGGAATTTTTTAAACACTATAAATAACAACACTCATGTAAAAAAAAAAAAAATTTATTAGGCTTTAAATATATGTATGTTTTTAATTATAAAACACGATTCTTGGGTTTTCCTTGGATTCATATTGAAAGGTTATACAAAATACAAATAAATGAGTAAAAAAACAAAAATAAGAAAATATTAAAAAGATCTAATATTATTTATTAGAATTTTTTCTTTCTAGTAACTTGTCAATGAAATATATCAAACTCGAATATAAAAATGTTTCAAAAAGGTGCATTCACCACTACCGATTTTGAAGTGATATAATATATGTCACATATATTTAAATATTTCAATATGTAATATTTATATATTTTCTTCAGAATTGGAGTTTCGTAAGATGTTATTGTTTAAATCTGTCAGAGATATATGTCAGAGCCTCTAGAGAGTAAATCTACCAATTTTTCCAAGTTTCTACCTAATAATTTTGTGCAAGCTTAAAAGGGGACCGCAGTTTTCAGTGTTGTGACTAAATCATTACTTAGTGATCGGAAAATTTTAATTTTTTTTATATTTTGTGACTATTGTTTCAACCTTATTTGTAGAGAGATTTCATGGGTTTTGTAAATTTAATTTATAGGCCAATATCATAAATATTAATTTAAAATAAATTATAAGTTATTTTAAAAAAATAAAGAAGCTTTCTGCAGTTAGAATGCCAAATTATCATTTTACTTTAACTTTTATATTTAAAAAAAATTAATAATTCTGAGGGCATGACTGTGGTGTAATTTCCACATTAGTTCCGGTCCTGTTTATAAGTTTAGACATACAAAACCCGAGAGTTTTATTATTTTTAAATTAAAAATCAGAAACTAATCAAAATACCCGTTACGACTTGCTGCTCTTGCCACTAGAGATAAATCTTCGTTCTTAAAATAAAATCTTATAGAAACTTTTAGGTTTCAATAAAATAGTAACTATGAAAACAAAAATTAACATTTGTACTGGCACAATTATTTTGTATTGCCTTTGGAGTTAAGTTGGAAAACTAGCTTTGCTTTAACACCCTTCTTGATAGGAGATTAAGATAGCAGACAATCCTCCATTGATCGAAACTGACGTAAGAACTCGGATAAGAGCGAGAGATTGATGTTACGTGTACGATATTACCGCGCTGTTAGCGTTCACAACACGTGCCTGAGGTCTGTTGTAATCGCACATACTGGTCTTACGTACGCCCCTATGGCGTAGTGAATAGTATAAAAGTAAATCCAGACCTAATCAGCAGAAAATATCTACGGAATTGTAAACAAAATGATGTTTTTTCCTCTGACGCGGTAGGAAAATTTTTTATAATCCATAAATAATAAAATAAGATAAGAGTACCATGATAGTAGGCTAAATTATATATACAAAAAATTAAAATGAGTCTATTATTTTCTTTTTTTTTTTTTATTTGGAGACTATTTTAGATATGAGTAGGGAATGTTCTAACGAAATGTTATTCACAAACGTATAAAATCAACTTATTTTCTGTCAAACGTTTCCAATCAACAAACTAATCGTTTATTTTCTTTACAATTGCATGAAATTATTATTTTTATCATACTGAAAATACAGATACAATATAATTGTCCCCTAAGACAATATATTATACTCAACTTTTTTTCATGTTAACACGTTAAATCTAGCCAGATTCTAATGAACACATAATTAATGCACTAGTAGTGGTTTACCATCTTTTTGTTACTCACCAATTTATTACTCACAATATTACTAACAGTAACGTGTTTTCCAAGCTTCATTCTTTAATTAGAAGAAACTTAAACATTTCGCTTGCTGGAAACAATATTATTCATTCAAGTCATTCGTGAAGGGGATACTAATCAACATAGTGCTTCCAATTGATAAAACCAAATTATATACAATTTGTATACTGTTATACTGTATTTCGGATATGAAAGATATTGTTTCACTAACTTCACTTGAGAGCAGATTAAATCAGATGTTGTGTATACTTAAATTTTAAGTAAATAACTACATTAAACAATGCTTCAGAATATAATATATCGGTGGTAATAATTTTTGAAAATTATTTTGGAATAGAATAAGCTAGAGTATTATATTATTCTGTTTGTATACAAGATTTTAATTTTAAATTATAAATTCATTTCGGGCTTCACTAAACCATCAAATTCCGCCCGAATCCAATCCTTACAGTCCAAAATCCTTAATGCTCCTTACTTTGTCACAAATCAAGTCATCCATCAGGACCTCAATATTTCATATGTTACCGATTTGGCCAGAACCAGATACTAATCCTTCCATGATAATCTTCCTAATCACCCAAACCCACTTGTTTCATTACCTAATAATCCTCCTAGGAAAAGGAGATGGCCTCTTGATCTTCTCCTCTAGAAATGTTATTGGAGTTCCATCAATGGGTGGATTTTCCACATGTTTGTATCATGTCATGATCTCACCTACAGCAAATTTACTTGCATATATTTATACAGTTCTAAATAACAATTAGTAAATTATGATTTTTTTTTTATTCCAAACCCACTTGTTTCTAACATGGTTTCTCCTTCAATACCTGATAATCCTCCTAGGCGTCTGAAAAGAAGATTTCCTCGAGATCTTCTTCTCTAGTAACGTAATTGAAGTTCTATCAATGGGTAGATTAAATATCTACATGTTATTTTATATCTAATAGCATATTTACTGGTTGTATATAATTTTTTACAGTTGTAAATATATTACTAACAAATAAAAAATTTTAATTATAGTTGAAGGGTGTTTTAGTGGTTTTCATTGCCGTTTGTTCGTTGATTCTTCACCAAATATATTTTTCGAAACTTATATTCTTTATTTCATATTAAATTCACTAACTTGCAACCTTGATTCTTATAGATTAGAGGTTTGCAACCAGTGGCCCCCGAGAGCTAGAAAAGATTGATAGTAAACAAATGGGCCTCCCATTCCAGTTAATCTACCTCAGAAATTGGAATCGAACAAGAGATTTTCACTAAAAGTTTAATGACTTCTTATTTCCTTGATAGTTTATCTCCAGAGCGTGTAACCTAGTTCCTTTATACAGATAAATGATAGCCAGGAAATATTCGTTGTTAGTATCTAATACAGAGTAATAAATAACTTAATACTCTAAAACTTAAAAGCTGAATAATCGTATATAAAAGTAATATTTCTACCAAAATTTGTATTCAATAGATAGATGATAATAATTTTTACTTTCACTATACCTGGAATATATAGAAAAGGAATTATGATGATCGTGCAAAACAGTCTGTGTTCGCGTCTGTAAACAGCATTGATAAAAAACTTTAAGTCGCATGAAACTGAAATTACATATGGAATGCAACAGCAACTGACCGAAAGTACCAGTTCATAGAAACCCATCATCACATTTAATCGAAAACGACTACCACAATTTTGATTAAACTCCCCAAGTCGACCTAGATTTAAATGGTATATAATATAAGCTAGATGTTATCCTTATTCAAATAGTCTGACATGTCTTAAATAACGAATTAAAAAAAAAGTTCTGCTAGAGTACCTTTAACTTTGTTTATTTGAAAAAACAATAAACAGTTCTAACTGTTAACAATAATAAACAATCGATAAATACAAAATATAAAAGAATTATATAGATTTAAAAAAAAGAAAAATAGAAATAACCGATTCAAACGAAAAAAAATGAGACTGTCCGATGTTTCCCGATTGTATAACGGTTTCGTTGTCTCTTGTTCTTTTCTAAAAATTAACTTTAATTTGTTACGTTCTCGGAAGAATCCTAAAATCAAAATTTATGTACGTTACTCTCACCTCGAGAAATGCTAAAATATGAATTTTTATAAACAAAAAATGAAAAAAAGAATTATTCATCATTTTCACCTTCTCAAGTCTTAACATTTTTTTATTCGAATATCATAAAAATAGCAAAAGTGCACCCACCAAGTTTTATAAAAATTATTATAGAATAAATTAAACTTATTATATAATTCTGTTTGGTTTTACCGGTTTTAAATCATAACTACTGTTTAAGATTTTGGTTTCCTGTGGGGGGAGATTAAGTTTTCTTTACCAATAATCAAGTATGTTTTTTAACACTTGTTATCATTAAAATTACCATATTAAATCCACAAACTTGGAACCTAGATTCTTTCATAACCGGTAATTTAGCCATGAGGGTCCAGAAAAAAATGATACAGTGAGGATTTATTCTTAGTCCTATTTCATTGTTTATTTTTTTCTTTTTGAGTGTTATTTGAAAGGTTTTAACAGGCAAATGCACTATAAAAGGACATCAAGAACCTCTTTTAACAAGTAATTTTCAAATATTTTCTTCCATGGGAGAAGTTGCGGTTGTCCGCACACATGGTTCAATTTCTACTTTAGTAGTCTACAGAGATTTTACTAGTAACCACTGTTTTAGATATATAATTTTTTTAAAAAATGAAATGTTTTCTCAAATCAACAAAAACTAACCTAGCCTTTAAATATTAAGTGCAACTATCGAATATTTTCCAACAATGGTAAACCTACTTCTGTCATGTATGAAACGAGGTTGACAATTTTTTCTCTTTGTCGAAAATTTCTAAAGTACGTGTCACCTGATTCCGAAGTTCTTCTGGAAGGTAAAGCAGGTCACTCGCTCACCTTTAGGAAAAGAAAAATGCAAGGAGCAGTTCAGGGCGACAAAAACATGTCAAGAGACTTCATGATAATATCCTTCCGAAGAAAGTTGCATTGCTTTCTTTCAAAGTATTGCATAGATGAATCAGGTGTTATCATTAAAAAAATAGGAATGGTTACTGGATTCGTAAAAAATATTTTGTATAACATTTTAAAACTTAGAACGTATTAATAGGCATCACAAAACTTTTTTTTCCTTTGAAATATTTATAGTTGAAACATTAATTATTTTCGCTCAGATATCAAATATCTACAATCGATTTTTTAGGTTAATTTTGGATAGGCAATTAATAGTATTACGGTATAATATACCTAAGCCTTATTAATATTTGAAGTTAAAATAAAAAGTTTAATTTAGCTCTAATATTTAAATTAAATATCATCATGACTCAGTATATTCAAAATACATATACATATTTATTATTACATTAAAACGAACAAGTAAATTACTAGTACAAAAAATATGAAATAATAATGTCTATAAATAATATTATTACATAATGATAATAATTAAAAATTTTTTTGTTAAATTATTGATTTCTCTCCCCTTTTTAGGACACTGATCTGCCCCAAGATAACCTACTGTTTATTCCTATCCTTTCATAAATAATGTAATAGTACCATGATATAATGAAAATGTATCACTTTGTATAGTATGAATGTAAGAAAACATTGTATTTTTTCTCTTTCTTTTAATTTTTCCCGCCGGTTTATAACACGAAATAAGTACTGGGATTTAGTGTGTTTACAGAGAACAATATATACGCATTCTCAAGTAAAATAGATCGTACTAAATTATATAAATAACTGTATAAAATCTTACTTTCGAAGCGATGTAACCTTAAACTGCAATTGTATAGTCAAATAACAAATAAAATGTTACAACTATAGGGGAATTCATGATGTGTTAAATGTAAAATGTTTTACCATGAGAAGCCTTATTTTAAAGTAATATTAAATTTTAAATGCATAAGAGCTACTAGCGGATTTTTTAAGCAACTTGTTTTATAACCTTGCCTTCCAAAACTTCATGTCATTATTTACTTCTATGTATTTTGATACATTATTATTATTATTGTCATCCATTCCTTTATTAGTTATTAAAACATTCAGAGCAATAAAAACACAAACTAGGAGCAAGTAACCTAACACGAAGACTAACAAAATGGGACGAGCTCAGCTGGTCAGTTGCATGACGTCATTTTCCATTCAACAGATCTAGTAAAAGACTCTCAACCATGTTATATGTTATATCGTTTTAACATAGTAAAGGAAGGAATTATTTCTTTAACATGTGTTCCATCTAACACACTTTAACATGTTAAACTAAAGATCATGAATACTCGTTATAACGAAAGGATTCTTTAAAAACTATAAACATTTAATTCAGCAATATATAAAAAACCTTCATTTTTATTATTTTTAAAATTCAAATTATATACATGGAATAGTAAAGGAATTTGATTTGCAATATTGAAGGAAAAGATTTTTAAAATAAATATGTATTTTAAGAATAATATGTGTAATAATATATATAGTGAGAACTGTCATTATTAAACTATTGGTTTATATGAAAAAAAATTATAAAAATTTAAAAAATTTTTGCCTCTGGTTCTATAAGTGAAACATAATTTTTAATTTTGGCAATCTTACTAATTTTTTTCATCAAACTCAAGATTTCAATTGTTTAAAATTTAAATAAATATGCTATTACTTTTAGTTTTAAAAAATAAATATCCAATGTTTCTGGTTTTTTAATGTTAGGAGGTATACCAAGCGGTATTTACTGTACAAAAAATTATACATTGTACTGCAATATATGTTATAATTATTTTTTATTAATTTTAATTAATATAATGAGGTGTATTTAGTTGACCGTAGATTAATGATTGGAGAAGTTTGTCGGGGGGTGCGGTCAGCAAAGAACAACATAAATAAACAAATGTTGTTCTTTGCTGACCGCACCCCCGACAAACTTCTCCAATCGTTAATTAATATAAATCTTTTTTAAATATAGGTATTTGAATTAAAGCTATTAGGAAAAATAAGGTCTTTGTATGGCTTAAATCTGCCTTATAAAACTTGTAGAACATAAAAGAAAATTATTGCGAATTTTCTCATCTTCAATTGGACCGTATTTAGACAAGAATTACAGCAAATTTTAATATATTTAGGGAGTGGCGTATAAACACACCACAAGTGAATATAATTCCTTTGTTTACATACGTTAGCAATTCGAATCTAATATAGTGTGTTAAATTAAATACATACAGAATTAAGCTTCTCGATTCATTAAAACTAAACTTTAAATTACGATTAAAAATCTGAAACCTTTATAATCAGAACATGATGTTGTAGGCATTTAGTAAATACCATCTTTACTAACGGTACAAGAAAATAGCACATGTTTTCAGCATTACTGGCATAGTTGTTGGAAAAACCACTCATAGTATGACTTGACATTTAGAGAGAGAAATGGGGCGGAGGTCGCAGACAAAAAAAGGGCAATAAAAAGTGCAACCGATTGTCACACTCCTGCTGCGAGTTGGTCTTGCAACACACAGCTCTTGCAACAAACAACTCAGGACTCGTAAAGACTGTCGTAACTATGAACGAATAATGCAGTTCTTCGCTATTCTATTGCATATGAGATATTGCTGTGTCTATGGCCTATGACAAGGTTCGTACGCTATCGCAGTACGAAGTTGTTCCTGAAAATATCGACAACAATAAAAAATATTTTAAATCACTCACTTTTAAAGTTTTTTATGGACTTGTATAACTGTATATTCTACATAATAGATTTTAAACCATTAAACAGAGCAAGTTTGCGATTCTTATAACGAAGATTATATAAAAAAGTCGAGTTTTATTGAATATTTATGTTTTTCTATGCATTTGGATGATGAGGTCAAACTACTTCCTACAAAATACATCTTAAAAATATTTTTAATTCACCTAGGTAATAAAATCCTTTATACGTTAGTTTTATCCATTTCTTAGTCGATATTTTGTCATAAAAGTTAATAAATTATATAATCTAACTATAATTATTAACTTAGATTATAAATTTTCGAATAAGTAATAAATAAAACTAACGTATAATGGATTATATCACCTGAAGATGCCAAAAAAACCGCAATTGTTTTATTATTGTTTTACATTTACTATATAAGTATAAATGATTGAATTATATATAATTAATACTTATTACCCTTGATTGTGTAAAATTGTATTATTTAAATTTTTTAAAAATAATAAAACATTAATGTACATTTAACTTTTAATTTGATTGATCTTTCGAATTTTACAAAACTTGATTTTTTAAAATATTATACACAAATAGGACAGTAATTAATTCATCTATGTTGTATATTAGCCACATCTGAAAGCAACATTTAACTAACTCTTGAATACATAAAATAAATAATAAGTACAACACCTCAACGTTTTAATCCTATACAATTTTCTGAAAACATAAACAAATTGGATTAAACACCATGAGACAAAAGAAATTAGTTCTTATCTATAAACATTAGCAACCTATTTTTATTATTGAAAATTATCAAATTGGGCCCATTAAATACATCGTTGTTTGTTCAAAATATTAACTGTTAATAATTTTAATTTTTTATTTTCATGTTTTCGTTGATTGAGCAAAAAATACTAATAAGCAAAAAGAGAGGTTAATCAAAGGGATGTCAAGATATTTTTACTATAATGATGTTTTATATTTATTCATTTGGTCCATCTTATTTATTAATATTTGTAATCAATTAATAGTTACACAGAATTACATTTATATTATTTATCACACTTATTTAAAAACAGATACTTAATTAAAAAATCTTCATCATACCGGACTTTAAAAATATAAACAAATCCTAAAAAAATTAAATCTGTACTCTACAATCCATGAAGTATCAGGGAAGTATGTAATGTTACTAGACCGACGATTGCGTAAGGAGGTGATTTGATCGGAATCACGCCCGACCACCAGATTTTTACGTAATTAAGGGTACCCAATTAATGAGACTGGGTGGACCCCGAAGGGCTAATTAATGTAATTAAATGGCTACATTTATAAACTATATTAACATAATAATTAATTAATTAATGTACATTAAATTAAAATAAATTAATTTTAATATAAGAGCAATGTTCTAAAAAAAAAAAAAAAGAGGAATTCAACATTTTCTATCCTATCCTGTAATTAATTGTTGGATTCGCTCTTCTTACAGAATCTCGACGATAAGATTACATTCTAAGCACTATAAATAAAGTATAATCAAGTTGACCACCATTGACTTCAGCTTAAGTAGCGAAGGTTGTCCAACTACTTAACCCACGGCGGAGAAAACATGAACAGTTAAAAGCACCAGCTTGGACTACCGCCTGGACTCCTGACGGACAGGCTGAATTCCATTAACGGGACTTTATATTCAAAGCATATCAAGCTCCTTGAGGGACGGCTAACAAAGGCAATGGAGCTTCGTATGGGTTTTCCATCATTTACTAACATTTAAAAAGAAAAATTGACAATCCACTTTTGCAAAAGAGTAAGCGAGTGTGTATCATTCCGCAATCGTTGCGAAAAAAATCATTTTTATTTTTATGTTCGCTTATTTTTACTTTATTTCACGCTGTTTTCTAATATTGCTCGATTTAACTATCTTTAAAGTCTCCTCCTCCCGTTTTAAGCAAATATTTCAAATTTAATAATCCTTTTACTGGAAGAGTCTTATGGAATTAAAATGGATTTGGTGAATGACACAAATTCTTCCTTATTAAAATACAATAGTTTATTTCATATCATTAGCAACGTTTCGGGAGATTTCCCCCATCTTTAGGCTGCTAAAAAACAAATTCAACAAAAACATAAACATGCGCTTACAACAGCACTAATATATCATATACTCTCAAAGAACTATTTATAAATTATTTACTTGTTAACAAAAAACCTATATATGACATATAATTTTCTCCTATTTGTCATTCTTGCTAATATATTACAATATTAATGTCATTTAATGAGTAAAACTTGCTAATGGTCATACATTTTAGGAGAATAATTACCTTTCTGAAGGTTATCTTCCATTATGATAACAACCATATAGACTATAAAATAATTTTCTCCTACCTCCATTATCACAAAGATGAACAATAAAAGCTAAAATTCACAATTTTTCAAAAAACCATTTCTATTCTATTTATTATATAACATTATTTTCTTTTATAATTATAAACACTTTGACTAAATTAATTCTATATTATATAAAAAACCACATTAAAATTAAAACGCTAATTTATTTATAATATCCATATAATGTGTGCCTAATGTTTTTGTATCAGTTTTATAATTGATTGCTTTGTCAATGTTTTTTGTAATATGTACTGATTCAATTATTTTTCTATTCCTACTGTTCTTGACTATATCTAAAATTTCTGGATTATTAAAATCAAATTGATGTTTATATTTAATACTATGTTGTGCCAATGCTGTAGTTTTGATATTTTTTATATTTTTACAATTGGTCTTATGTTGATCAATTCTTGTTGATATTTTGCATTCTTTTTGATAATCTTGCAAATATTTCAAAAGTGGTGGGACTCTCTGGGGTCTTAGTGGGACGGGTCCGGCAGGAAAGGATTGCCATCGAGTATTTCCATCGTGAAAAATTTCTAATCCAAGTTTTTTGGATAAAGCTCCAATAAAATCCAAGTAAGCAAGTATCAAGTTTGTACCTATGTCGTTAGCTAAGCTTAAAAACAAAATGTCCTTCTACACTTCATTGTTATTTTCCAGAAACAGATAGAACGACTTATATTAAACTCCTTAATAATTTATTAAACGTTAAATGGTTTTTAATATCAGCAGGGTATTATACTAATTGAAATAGCCTGACAGAGCTTAAATAACAAATTTTCAAAATATTTATTTCTAAACTACCTATTACTTTGAAATAACTAATCATCTCTCGTAGTAATTAGAATGGGTAAATATAAATTATTAATTAATTTAATGATTGACTAATGTAGTAAAAGGAAGAATATTATCTCAGGTTGAAAACGAATTTCTGGAAATTGGAGTAATAATACAGAGGTATATTTTATGATTGGGAAAAAAATAGTATAGAAAAATTTATCATAAATTAATATAAATCTAGCTGTAAATTAATAAGTTGAAAAGTATGATGGTGAAAGATATGAAACGTATAAATAAATTGAATTTATAAATAATTGTATTTCCATAGTTGTTATAGCAATTGTTATTTAGTTTCACTTCCCTGCATATAACAAGATTAATTTTAATGTTAATTAATTAAAACATAATGTGAAAGTGATTAGATTTTTTGTTTACCTCACTAGATTTTTGATTATTTTATCAACAGACTTATGAATTGTTTGTTACATTAAATCGATAAAAGACCAAGACACACGCAGCACATGAATACAAAAAAAATGTTCATCCTGAAATTCAATGCTCTCAGCAAATTATTTTACTAATTGTCATTAAAAGTAAAAGGACTATTTTTTTGTCATAGTAAAAATTATTAAAAACAATAACAACACCTCATTTTGTCAACAATAATAAGAATATACCATGAAACAGGCTTTCTAAGAAATAATTCCATGAAGGAGGGAGGGATATTGGAGAAAACATCAGATTCAAAATATATCCCAGTTTATTCGAATGATTCGTTTTTATCGATCCGAATAAAATACAAACAAGAAACAGGTTATAAGAAAAAGAGCGTCTTCCTTTCGTGAAAGTTGGTCTAAATTATATACAGTGTGTGAAAGTTGGGATGAGCACTACCCTGCAGGACACCTAGTGTTGATGCGGGTTCTTGCAGCTCCAGTCCTTCGTGAAATGGTGTCAAGGCTTCGATGTCAATTAAAATCGACACAGACATTGATCGATCATTGTTGTCGAATTTAGGGGGACCAAATCATGAAATAAAATTTATATTTACTACTTTTTGTTAGGGATCCCCATACTAAATTAAACTCTAATGAGATTGGTTGGATATTCAAAGCAAGGGGTGCATCGCGTCTTAGAATAAGCATTAGTTTTATAATAACAATAAATTATTTTTCATTTTATAGCTGAATCCAATGCTGAATTCAAATAAATTTTAATAAAAATGCAGTAGAGTTAAAAAGTTGCAAGAATAGTAAAAACAGTAATACACCTATAGTAGAGTAGCCTGGAATTACAGTTATGAATAAATAAATGAATTTAATTATTTACTTAAGTACTAAATGTTTAATATTGAATGAATATTTAATTATGTCATGTTTAACTTCAGGTTGGTTAAGTTGGGTTAATCTTTATATGGACACTCAACAATTCTTTAGTGTCCTTCTTATGCTTTACTATTTTATTGTTTGTATATAGTTGCATAGTGTTCAAAATATTGTTTTTATTTTATGTTTTTTAAAATAAATTCTATTATTTTTCCTATTTTCGGTTTAAATGCAGAATGATGTTTCTAAATAATCGAATAATTCTTTATTATTAAAAGAATCAAAATAATAATAATTTCTATATTTGAATTATTTATTGAATTTAAAATATAGGGTTTGTAACCATACATAATCATACAAATAGCTAAAAATTGTCAATGAATGACCAGATCGAAGTGAAAAGGAGAGGATAATCTTTATAAAATGTTTATTACTAAATATTATTAAAAAAATATATAATATCATATCAGCCACTATATTCTAGTATAGATATAATGAGATTTGAAATGCTCTCGAGAGGTCTGTCAGTATGCAAAGGCAAACGTCACCATCGCTGTGAATTGCTTTATATTATATTAAAAAAAAATAAATAAATAAACAAAAACTTACTTACTGATATAGACGTCTAGTGATCAGAATAAAAGAATAATTACCTGAAAAAAGAAAGGAAAACAAATTAAAATAAATTACGGAAAATACTTAATAATAATAGAAAATTGATAATACTAATAATCAGCATTATATAAGCTCTAATTGAATAGTCTATTAGTTGTAACAAGTAAATCAAACTTGTTTTAAGTACTAGCATACTTAAGGGGTCAAGGTAATATTTAAATAGACTAATTGAAAAACTGAAGTTTATCTAAATTATAAATTTTAAAAACAATTAACTAATAAATTAAATTAATATTAGGTTGTTTTTTTAAATTTAAATAAGACCTATAATGTGTTTGAGTTCTATTTCATCATTCAATCGTATTAGGGAAGGCCAAGTTAGTGGAAATGCCTTGGACTGTTGTTCCCAGCGTAAAAACCTCGCAGGTTTTGTAACTTCTGGTTTAGTTTCTTTTTTGATTCAGTTTTCAAGGATAATGGACAGCAATTTGAAATCATCATTAATATACCATTAACTTTCGGTTGTAAAAAAAAACATAAATATATTATGCGTCTATAATAGTAACAAGACAGGATTATTATTGGATTTAAACCAACGAATTAATGACACTGCTCCCTAAAATAATTATTTTAATTCTTCCTTTTAATGATTCCATATTTTTAAAATTCTATGCTTTGAATTCATTATGGAAGGGAGTAATGGTTATTACAAAAATTACGTAAGTTTATTTTTTATAATCATGTTTCTAAAACAATACGTAATTTTAAAATAGGAGATAAACTTTTTCAACAGAATAATTAAATAACACAAGGTAGAGTTGTATTAAATCAAACACCCACGCTTGAAATAAAAAAAAATATGTTACTATACGTTTTACATTTTTATTAAGACAAGGAATATTTTATATTAAAATTATTTAATATTTGAGTGCATCCTAATAATCATTATTCATTTTTTTTTTTTTTTTTTTTTTTTACAATCATTACTTTTTGGCATCACTTAAAATATTTGTATAGACTTAGATTAAATATTTAACTTATTTTTACAGATTATAAATTTGTACTAGCAACCTTTATATAATTGATCATCGAATTTCAAATTAATGGTTACTAATAAATAATTAATAAATATGCAAGTTTAATGACAACCTACATAAATTCAAGAATTTATTAAATGAGTTAAATTAGATATTAAGCAAGTTGTGATGATGAAAATTATATTCCAATAAACATTTAATTGAAAAAAAAAATTACAATATAGTATCTCAACATGTTGAGTTACAGGATTCTCATTACATCACCAAGATAAGAACCTAATTAGATTACAAATAATATATAAATTATGATAATTTCAGAGTCTAGAGATCAGCTTTCCCTAATCAAGTAGTAAATGTTTTATGAAATTTCATAATTTCATATAATCAAAAAAATTATTTGATCGTGATAAAATGTGAAAATGTTTAGCCGCAAATGAAAATACTTGTTCTTGAGTGACTCGATAAAAAAAAAATATGGATATTAGAAATTTAAATATTACTTTCATGAAAATTGGTTACTAATACATACTAATTGGAAGGCGAAATAACTGTATTTATTACATATACATATGTATTTATTACATAATATGTTCTGTTTAATTTAGTTGTTTTTGCCGAAATAATGAACTGCAACTTTACGAATATTCATCCATGTAAGTATATGTATGCATACAACTACGATTATTTTATACATTATTATGCAATAAAAATTTTCTATATATTTTTTTTTTTTAGTTTACGTATAATAAATCGATTACTTCCACAAAACAAAGTAATTACTAAATTAATTAAAAATAAAAAAATGAATTAAAATTTGTTTAAAAACTATTGGTTAGCTGGTAGTTTAATATTTTTCAAAATATTTCAATTCACTTGTGGCTCATAAAGAAATTTTCAGTTGATTAGTATTTTGGTATGTTTCTGTTTTATTAATAACAAACTACGATGATTATCTATAATTTTTATATTTTTTTTTTTATATGAACCGTAATTTTTGCCTAAAAATTTTTTTCAGGTCGCATTTTTAGTTATATATATTTTAAATAATATTATTTTATTATCTATATATGTGAATTTTACAAATTTAATTTTTTTTTGTAGTTAGAATTTTTTTTCTTTTCTTCGATATTGAAATATTTCTGTTTTTCATTTCTTTTTAAATTATTCGTATTTAATAATTGTTTAGTATTTTTTTTACTGATATTTTGTTAGTTATATCACTTATTAGAACAAATTCCATTTTACCTTTAGCTATCTATTCCGTCAGTCTGCTGATGTACCTCAGGGTAGTATCCTTGGTCCTACCCTTTATACAGTTTTCACAGCTGACATCCCAACCCATCCTAACACTATCCTCACCACGTATGCCGATGACACATGTCTATTGTCAGTGAACACTGATCCTTACATTGTATCCCTTGAAGAATGGTGCCATAACTGGAGGATTAAAATAAATTCCAATAAATCTCACCACATAACATTTACCCTTCGACATAAACCCATGATCTCTTCCCCTACAGTATCCTTTAATAATACTCCACATATTCCTGTCGAACAGATCCGTTACTTAGGACTACATCTCGACAAACGACTGACATCGAATCCTCATACAAGACTAAAAAGACAAGAAACTGCTCGTAGATTCCGACTATTACAACATTTACTAGACAAACGGTCTAAATTGCCGATCCATTACAAAAGACTGATCTACATGACTATTATAAGGCCTATCTGGACATACGGAGTTGAGATTTGGGGCTCCACTAAACCATCAAATTCCTCCAGAATCCAATCCTTACAGTCCAAAATCCTTCGTAAAATCCTTAATGCTCCTTACTTTGTCACAAATCAAGTCATCCATCAGGACCTCAATGTTCCATATGTTGCCGATTTGGCCAGAACCAGATACCGTTCCTTCCATAATAAACTTCTCAACCACCCAAATCCACTTGTTTCTAACCTGGCTTCTCCTTCATTGCCTAATAATCCTCCTAGGCGTCTGAAAAGAAGATGGCCTCGAGATCTTCTCCTCTAGAAATGTTATTAGAATTCTATCAGTGGGTAGATTCTCCACATGTTTGTATCATGTTACTATGTCACCTACAGCAAATTTACTTGTTGTATATATGTGCATACAGTTGTAAATAACAATAAATAAATTATTTTAAAAAAAAAAAAACCTTTAGCTATAACGGGATGTATATAAAATAAATAAAAAATATACCAAGAAATAGACGATTATTTTGAAATAAATCAAGATATCGAATGTTTTAAAAATCTATACTTCAATAGTGTTTGAAGTATAGATTTTTAAGCTAAGCATCTTTAATAGGGGCGATTGAGCAATCGTAAGGATTAAGATGCAGTCATATTACTCTAATTGCAATGAGCACAATTACCATCACTAAATATAGGAGCCCATTAGAGCTATATTAAACACAGTTATAAGTCTTTAAAGCGAAAGTTAATTGAAGGGCGGTATTGAGAAAGCGGTGGTTTTCCGCTTGGCTTCCCACTAGTTTGTGCAACCTTCTCGCCACTTCTCGAATATGGGGAATATTGCCTACTTTATTATTGTCTGCTACTTGAGCAACAGAAACAATAAGCCGTCAGAATATCAGTCTTCAACTCATTCAACAAGGCATAAAATTACTCAGATTTTCGTAGCGTTACTTAAGTTTATCAATTCTGCGTGGAATATGAGTTTATACAACCATACACGGTTTCCACAACGGACCAGTTTCAAACTGTACATTCAAATATTTATTAGTATTAGTTATTTTAGAACCTGATTGTCGAGCAAATTGAAGAGAGGGTCAAAGACAGCTTGGTTCAGGACGTTGTGGGTTCGATCCTTACCAGGTCAGTCAATGTTGATTTCGCGGAGGCCCGGAGTAATATATCTTGACATTTTCACTCTTACTTGGTTCATACAAAAAAAAAATAGTTATCAAGATGGATGAAATAGCCAGACGACGATAAATGGCTAGACCGCAATATTAGAAGATAGCTATTATTATAAAATCAAATATCAAATAACTAAAATATATTGAAGCTAAATTTTAAAATATTTTATTATAGCGATTCTTGGAGTAAGGAGAATAATGGAGGGGGTAAGCAGCCAGGGCAAATAAAGCCAAAAAGACCTGGCAGAGGAGTTGAAGCCGACTACGGCCTCCCTTATGTTTCAATTTATATTACAATTGCGAACATCCCTATTAACTTCAACGCAAACTTGATTTCCAAGGGCGTGGTCAACTCCCCTCCTTTTTGGCTTCAATTTCTACTAGAAGGAGACTAGGGTATACCACCACCCCGAAGTGAGTAGCTAAGTATTTTGAATATTGACGAGAAATCCAGAAGATTAATACAATCAGTATAAAGAACAATTAAAAAAATATTGTTAACTATTTATTAAGAGCTGACGTTTCGAGCACATTCGAATATTCTTCAGGACTGTTTAAAAGGTTGTAGATAAAAAAAAATAACTATGTTCATCTAATCCCAATAGAATTGTTTATGGAAACGATATAACGTTTAATAATAATAATAATAAAGGCTTAAAGAACCCGAAGGTTCGATGCCGATACCACCTATGGCTCTCTACTTACATCTTTCCAATGACGCCTCTCCAAACCCAAAATAACATTTAACAGTTACTAAACTTAATAAATGTAATTAAATTGTGGATCAAATAGTAAGCATTTTTTGCTGCTAAATGTTTAAAATACGGTATAGTATCTACCATAATACATTAAAAAAATATCCCGAAAAACATAAAAGTAGAAATTGAAATACCTTCATAACTAACAAAAAAAATAATTGAATAAATAAAACAGTGAAATATACATACAAATAGTTTTTAACCACCAAGATCAACTTTAAGTGGTTCAAAAACATTTTGTGCAGAATGAAATTTTCATATGTATGTGTATAAAATTTCTTTCACCCCCACTCCTCTCCGAAAATCTACAAAATGTATCATAAATTCTCGATGATACAAAACATCTATAAAAGAACTAATTTCAATAGAAATACTTATGCCAATACTCTTTAGAGAAACGCTTAGTAATGCATGTTTTATTTTTGAATGATACATATTTTATAATAGTGTCCTCGAGATAGAATGCCTTGTCCATAATAATTACTCGACTTCATCTTAAATTAATTATGAGAACTGTTTAGCAATGGGAAGTAGATTAGAAATACAGAAAGTGGAATTCCAGGTGAAGTTAGTCAGCGAGTTACTGCGAAGGAACTGTTAGTCACGGAAGAGAGTTGGGCATAAGCCAAGAGTGATGACAATCAAGGACGTTCCGAAGAACGTAAACGGTTCATTAGTTAGGGAATTCAACCAGAGGGTGAAAGAAATTACTCTATTTACAAGAGTGGTGATACAGGCAACTATGACATACTGCTTTTTACTGACTTATTTCTTCAATGTTTTCGGTTAAGTATACTAAATAGGTGAAGAAGAGAAAAGAAGAACCATAAGGAGGGAGTTGAAAATAAGAACAAAAAGCAAGGTTTAGGTAAAGAGTTTCTCTGTAAGTAATAAATAATGATAGACAGCGGTACGTGATAAATATGAAAGAGTGTTTATGAAGGGTTGCCATCTTCGACATATGGGTGTAATATGAGAAAAAAGGTTGCTATGTCCTAAAAGAGTTTGGTGCCATGTATTTCCTATCAGTCACGTGTTATATGTTTATTACCCTGTTTTTAAAAGATAACAATTTAAACTATTAATTTATACATTTATATTATCAGTGATGACATTAATAAAGCCACAGGTCACGATCTTAGAACTAATTTTGAAACGTATATTTGATTACAAAAAATAAAAATTAAGTCCTCACACCAAATATTGTCGCTTCAGCTCGTTATTTTAAAATCTTTTTCATAAAATAAATAACGCATAACTCCGCGTTCGCAAGAACTTTTGATGTGAAGATTTGTGATATTATATATGTGTCAGAGGTCTATGGTTTAGAACGCTCGGCTTTCTATTTATCTATGTATTATATATTATTGTATTTTGTATTTAAATGAAAAATAAAGAGGTTTTGAAAATAAAATAAAAAAAAAAAAACTTTTGAGAAAAAATGTTATAATGTTATCCTATGAAACGAAGATGAGACCAGATGTCTATAGATTTTTTTTTTTAATCGTACAGAAATAATATTGACAGATGAGGGAGTTAAATTTGAGTTTTCAATTAGATTGGATTCCAATCATAATAAAAAAAATCCCCAATATTTTTTAAAAGGCTTTTGTATTAAAAAAAAACTCTTAACATTCTACATAATGAAAGTAAATATGGAAATCTTCAAAGATATAAACAGAAAAAAATTACTGCTGAATCAGATGATTCCATGGTATTAGGAATCGTGTCTCTAAAATACAAGCAATAAGCTATACCCGAATACCTATTGACCTCTACAAGATAAGGTCATGAAAGCTATCGTGGCAGGTTTATTTGCCATCATCCGGAAGAAAGTGAGGATAGACCTCACGAAAGAGAAAGCAAAAGAGGCAATAAGGAATTAACCAAAGGTACCGACCGAAATTAGAGATTAGCAAATGTGCCCGGTTCAAGAGGGTGCTTTCACTGTTTAAAATTCTATCCTGGTATAACTTGAATTTTTTTTTTTTTGGTCCTTCAAGTTCTCTTCCTCTTCCCCAAACAAGAATAACCATACATTATTATTCGCATTTCACAGACTCCAGTTTGTTTATATAAATAAGATCATATTGTATAAAAACTGAAAAGAAAATTTTAAAAAAATACATAATAAATACAAATAATAAATAATATTGTACAAAACTGACTAAAAATATGAAAAATAAAAATTAATAAACTGAATGTGATATTAAAATAATTAATGTTAGAATATGGTAGGACGATTTAAAAAACAAAACTTTAAAATCCCTAAAATAT
>NW_027111631.1:572301-573108 GCF_000696795.3 Halyomorpha halys
ATAAAATAGAGAATAGACACTATTATAAATAGTAATTATACCATTAAATTATATAGTATATGCTATAAATCATAAGCTTAATTTCGGTTTCATAGACCGTGGCTCCAGTTTGGAATTCATGTAACTCTTTGTTGTCAATGATAAATGACTGTGCACCCTATCCTAAACTCTGTGAAAAATATAAGTATCAAAAATTTACTTCGTAGAGGTGAAATGAAACAATTATTCAATTGAGAATATCCAAACATTATGAAGTGAAAAAAAATTAATAAAACTCCTTTTAACGATCTGAGGTTATGAAATAAAAATTAATTTTATTATAGGAAGCCTAGCCCCCCAAGAATAATTATAATCCGCATTTGAAAACCTACTGCCTGGCATATGATAAATTAATGAGTAAATAATAAAATAGTAATATATAGAATATAAATCAAAAGAACAGTAGGTAAACTTGAATTTTATATTTGATATTTATAAATAATTATAACAAAAAATAAACTTAAAATATTGAAAAAGATAAATAAGTTGAATAACGTAAAATGTTTAAATAAATAAAAAAATAGCATACGCCTTGTTTTATGATGTTATATTTGTTATTTTTATACTTATTACACTTTTTTTAAAATATTTATAACTTGTTATAATAATCACTTATATATTTTTTACTTTTAAATAAATATTTGTTTTTTTGGCAGGTATGTTGAGTATTTTTAAGATTATAATGAAATATAATGGTGCATGATTATGCAGGATTTGTTATGTATATATATTTCTTCTATATTTAATTTTTTTACTATTTATTATACT
>NW_027111631.1:573348-580178 GCF_000696795.3 Halyomorpha halys
ATTGTGTTTCTCTCTAAAAATTTGAAGTAGATAAATAGTTGAGGAGGAGGAGTAAGAATTTATGATTGATGAAGAGGTTTTAGGAATGGATGTGGTTCGGAAATTCTAAAAATAGGTAGCCCAGGAGATATAGGACTTTTTTTAAAGGAAACGATTCAATAAGGATATACTAGTTTTTTAGAAGTATATAATGAACTTTAATTTTACACTTATTTGTGTTTTGTTTTTTCCCTCACTGCACTCTAACTAAATTTATCTTTTTTTGTATATGTAATAGTCATTGTGTAGATGAAAAATACTCTACATCGAGCTCACTTAGGAAAAAAAAGTTTTCGGACAATAACCATACTTCCTCTAACTTAGTCATTCGAGAAAGTATAAAATTCATTATTCACGTATTAAACTGCGAAGCTAATTGTTCATAAGATTACGAAAGGAACAAAGCTTGGAGATTTGCTACACTTTCGTCAAGAGGCGATGGACTACAAAGAACTATTACTGCCGATTGGGAACACAATGCACAGATCCTTCGAGAGGATGGGTTCAAGGACCTTCCAGGATAAGCCCTATTGGTTAGTACTTCATCCACAAAAGGCTCTGACAATAGCCAGGCGTTTCTTGGGATCTTCAACAATAAGGACTTTTCGATACAGAGGACATTGCTTATTGATCTTTATCAAGTAAGAACAATTTCGAATTCCAAACCATTTCAAGAGGGATCCGGAGTAAACAGAATCTCGGCTTGCATTTTTAAACAATATATAGTATGAAAATGTAAATAAAAACAATATAATTTAAGACATGAGTGGATGTTAGTGCTCTAAGTATTGGGGAAAAATTAGATTTTTTGTTTTTTAAAAATATTTTATAGCACATTGTTTTATAATTTAATAGTAAATTTCTAGTTTTCACTTAATACGCTACAAAAGGATAGATTCTTTTCTCACTGGAATAAATTACTCTTTTATTACGCATTAGCAGTGTTCCCGTAATCTAGATCATTGTTCTACCAAAATAAAAATATAGCGTACAATCAACTATTAAAATTATACACCGAATTCCAAATAAACAAGTTAAAATAAATAAATCAGTTATTTAATATAATTTACGATTTACATACCTAATTTAACAATTACATAAGTTAAAAATTTAATCTTTTAAATTTTTTCTTATCTTAAATTATGTTATGGAAATATATTAACAAAGATTTAAAAAAAAAATCACATTCAAAATCTTAAATATAAGTTAAAATGTTTTCATATTATTTGTCATAACAATCTAAAAATAATAAACAAAACTCAACTTTAATGATATATTTTAATGGAACTAAGTATTTTTAAATGATACCTTGCCAATAACTTCTATTTCATTTTTTTTTTATGTCCATTAGTTCTAACAAATATGATGAAAATACTTATGATTAATGGAAAAGAGGAAAATTGAAACAATGATAATAATAATCCAGTACCTTGAATTAAAAGCGAAAACCTAAATTTAAGTATTTTATAAAATATGAAAATTGTGTTTTCCAATATAAAATAAGAATAAAACATCTCACTTATGCCTTCGATTAAAAATACATATATCTATTTAGATTTCTTTAATATAGATTGAAGACACTATCAGTCTCTCAGACTCTTAGTGTTAAAAAGATCAATTCATTTATAAATAATTATTTCTTTTATGATCTTATCGAAACAGACAATAAGGTTTAGAGAAAACTAATTCGAGCACTGTTCATCTCTAGTTTTTTTATGAAAGGTAAATGGAAGCAATCAACGTGGTGCAATGGATAGAGCAGTTAAATTGAGGGAAAAAAAGGAATAAGAATAGACAAAAGAGGGAAGTAAGAGAAAAACGTACGAAGTCATTATAATAATTACAGTACAAAGTGTACCGTTGAGAGCAAATGTGGTTCTCTACAAAATTAATTTCAATAAAAAAAAAAAAAAGAAATTATTTTATTATTGAGTGCAATAACTTCAAATAATGTTAAATAGGTATACTTGTGGCTAACTAGTTTTAACAGAAACAAAAATTTGATTATTTCAAAACTACAGATTTTACTTACAACACTTTTGTACTCAATGGCTTATATAATCCATAATATACGATGAAAATTATTTTTTTTAAATTACCTAAGAAAAACTGTTGACCAGAGAACAATACATTTCAAATTATAGTAATCAAAAACGAAGGTGTGACTGTAAAAGTCACACACTCTATTGTTAATGGAAAAGTAAATTATGGAGGTATTATTATTTTTTACATTTAATTTTATCTTATTTACTGAATCATTAAAACTCATAATACTTTATTAAAATTCAAAGCTGAAAATGTTTTGAAACAGATTTAACCGTGCTCTATAAAAATTATAGATTTTTCTTAGCGTTTTCAATAAAATGTTGCAATTAGGCTATACAAATGTAAAAAAATTTTTTTTACAAATAAGCACTTAGAAGTTGTGTACAAACTGTCATGTTAAAATTTATATGTAGGAAAAAATAAATTTATACGTATACAAAATTAAATAACTCAACTGCCACTAGACTGTTAAATAAAAAACTAGAAAAATTATGCAATACACTGAATACATCGCAATGCGTAGAATAAATAAATCATAATAACATAAATAAATAACAGGGACAAATCTCAGGAGACCATAGCCTCTTTTGATGAAATAGTGCTAGAAACGTTTAAAAAAATAAATAAATAAAACTTGAAAAATATAGGAAAAGTTCGAAAAAAATAACAAATATTTGGCCATCGAAATACGTGTAATAAAACTGCCAAAAACCTAAATATAGTTGATTATTTTAGACGTCAATTACAGTAACTAAAATTGCATGAATCATTCATGAGTACTGAGGTCAAATTCTTCAAAAAAATAAAAAGCGCAATAAAAAAAAACCTTTCATAATTATTCAATTAAATAATTTGGTTAAGAATTGAACAAAGGCTAAAAGTTTGGAGTTCAATGTTAAGATTACAATATCACAGATATTCATTCACTCATTAATGCATTAAACCACTGACCTAATACGCAGGTCAATGTTCCAACAAAGTAGATCTAACTGAAGGAGAGTTTAATCCAGTGAGCACAAAATGATTCCGTTAACGGAGGTATCTTGTTATAACTGCGATGGTTAAACCTGACAATTGGAGCGTGATGCTATAAACTTAGATATCAGAAGCGACCGTTATTACAGACGTAGTTTATCTTTACACCAGCCAAGCAAGCTACCCAAACGTAATAGATACTGTTTGGTGTATACTCACCAAACATTTGCTGAGATCGAATATCCCAGAAGAGACTTCTAAAAAAATTGGTTATTTCATAAGCCATCGTAAATATTGCAAGTACAAACTTTGAATGTTCAAATACTACTGATTGAATGTGCACTGTGCAAGCATTCAAAACCTGTCTAGATTAGATAAGATAAGTTCAAAACCATTACAATAAGTAACAAAAGAAATATAAAAGATAGAAACAGTTTAAAGTACTTAAAAGGCTCCCTTTTAAATTTAAACACAATGAGTGAGAAACTAAGGTATTGTAATTACTGAATTTTTTGAAAAATTCAGTAATTAGAATACCTAAGTCTAATTACTGAATTTTTTTCTAGAAAAAAATAAAACTTTCGTTTAATGAACCTTAAAATTGTATACTGACGATATAAAAGCTTAATGGACAGAATAAATTAATACATATAGAAGTACCGAAAATTTACCGGCCGATCCTGATTCATACTAATTTTTATTTATTTTTTTTAATATCTACAGCTTTAACAATAAAAATAATGTTGCTCTTGTTATTTGTCATAAGAGAGATTATCTAAATGATAGAGAAAATAATTGATCTTATTTGTCGAAAACTATTAAATGATTATATACATTCATATAAAGGTGAAAAACATGATCTATATTTTATAATACAAATTTAACAAAGCATCATGCAACGACGTACACGAGAAAAAAATGATTTAAAATAATATTGAATAAAAACTGATTGGACATAAGGAAATTAAATAAATATTAATAAACTGAACATGATAATAAAATAATAAACATGAGGATAAACTAGGAAGATCTTAAAAACAAAATTTGAAATCTCTGAAAAAGTAGTCAAAGGACTTAAGGTCCAAGTTGTGTCGCAGGGAACAGGACAGATAAAAGACAATAGCTGAATGAGGGAATTATTTATATAGTTTTAAATCTGTTATATTAATATAAATACATAAAACAATTAAAATAGATTAAGATATTAAACTAATAATTTCAATTATGTTAATTCAATGCTTTAATTTAATTTATTTTTTTTATTTTATTGTTTTATGGTAATATTAGTTCAAAATCTTTTTTTTATTTTATAATTATTTCTTTATGTACATAGTTTCACCAAGTTCATTTTATTTATCATTCTGTTTATATACATATGGAGATTTTATTTATTTTTATGTAATTTCTTTTAATTTAATTTTTTTTTTATTTTGAATGAATGTGATCATTTGTCACTATTAATCATAGCCCATCATTGTGGCAGATTGTAATATTTATCAATAAATAAAATCGTTATTAAACATCATAGTCGTGTTGCTGGTGATTAAAATCTTTTAAAGAAACAAGCATTTTGAACTGATCTTTTGTTCTATCACAGATTGATTTTCCTATATATTTTTTTGTTAAAGTAGAAAAAAAAAATAAAAAAAAATGAGACCACATAACATCTGCTCAAGGTGGATCTAAAGATGTCGAGGAGCAGGTGAGCAAGCTGGTCCACCACATCCTGCCAGCTGGTCGAAATCTCAGAAGGGTTTCCCAACTTCATACCTGAGTATTAAATCACGGTATTCAGGTACATCGATTTTAAAGAGAACGCTCCATTAAAAATCTACTTTCAGGTACAGTGGGACTTGACAATATGTTGCAGACAAGAGATGGGATGTCGATGACACTGATTGCTCAACTCCATGAGTCCAAATAGACTCATTTAAGGTAATAAAAATAAGTCCTATGTATTAGTCGAAATCGACGAGCAGTTTTCTGTCTTTTCATTCTTGTATGAGGTTTGCAGGTAAGCCATAAGTATTATATCAAATTAAATAAAAATATTTTTGAAAAACCCTATCACATTATACCATAAAGAAACTTTCAAACATAAGCAGTTTATTTAATTTCTGTAGATTTACTTTTCCTTTAGCATGTATAATTTGTATATACCTATACTCATTGTTATTATAATTTTTTTTTTTTAATTTCTGTTTATATGTCCAAACTTAGTTTTCAGTTATAATTATTTATAATAATGAGAAAATAGTGGATAATATATACGAGGGAAGATGGTTTGGCGTGCGGTTAGAGAATAACACAAACCAGTTAAAAAACTTATTTATTAGGGCTAAAACAAAAAACAAGATAACAACCAGTGAATAAATTATATACAGAAAGATTAGAGTAAATAATTGTTCAGAATGAATATAGATAAAAATAAAGTAATGAAATAAGTGGGAAATAAACCGTATATAAAGGTAATTGAATATGGGAGTAAAATAACATAATGAATGCTCACATATTTAATTACCTATATATACGTTTTATTTCCCATTTCTTTCATTGCTTTATTTTTATCTATACTCATTCTGTAAAATTATTTACTTTAATCTTTCTTTAATTGGTGCAGAAAACAATTTATTGCATTAAGATATTGATAAAATAGATGTTACGTTTTACCATTCAGTAAATTTAGTCATTACAGTGTTTATCCTTAGTGAAGACAGGAACTGACAATAAAATAAATATAATATATGATTCGTAGGAACTATGCGTGCTCATTTTATGACTTCTATAACTGTTCTCGGGGTCTAATAAAATAAATCATCGCATATAATTCCGATCTAGTATTACATAAGTGTTAGTTAAGATGGCTCTATCAGATCCTTTGATACAGATAAATTGTTTATTTCAATTCTAACGATTATTTGACCATAGAGTCAGCAAAAATGTTCACGACGGATCGCCAAGCCTAGAAGTAGGGAACGCTTATCGAGTTGCTCCTGCCTAAGGAGAAAATAAAACCACAAGCCGACCAAGAGACCGCTAGACGTTTCTATGCCTTTATTCAAATCTGCATCAGCCAACAGGAGCTATAATGAGAAGAGATCCCTAGCGGTATAAACATGGCGTGGGAACCTGTCCTATCTATCCACTACCTCAATGGGAGTTTTTAATCGGCTATTTCTTCTCCTGGGTTATTACCTTGATCTAAAGGGTCATCGCTGTCAGCTCTGTGATTAGATCTAACATCCTGGCATAGGAGGAAGTATGAACTGCAAGGAAAGATAAGGCTGGGTACACCGTCTCTAAATATGTATACACTGGGAGGGAGGAGGGGTTACCGAAGCATCAGCGATCAAAAAGTTATTCTTAATGTTTGTAGGTCGCTAATAAATTGGTTGATAAATGAAATTATTTTTTAAATATATGTTGGAAGTGTCGATAATTATGATCTGACAATGTCTGATGACGACAATCTTTATGAGGCTGGGTAGATCCCGTGAGGGGCGGGGGGTCCCGAACACACAGCGTTGATTCATGACTACAGTAACAGAATAAATAATTAATCTGTCACAGCAGGATTCTAACCCGGGTCCTTGGAGTTGGCAGCACAGTACCTTACCACTGAGCCACGCAGCTCCCATATGTATATATAAAATATTGTTGTATATATAATATATACCTAAATATTTTACAAATATAAAAGATAGAAACAGTTTAAAGTACTTAAAAGGCTCCCTTTTAAATTTAAACACAATGAGTGAGATTGTGTTTCT
>NW_027111631.1:580228-588847 GCF_000696795.3 Halyomorpha halys
ATAAAATATTGTTGTATATATAATATATACCTAAATATTTTACTGATTTTTTAAGGTTTATTTTATATTTAAATATATTTATTCATTTATTTAATACTACATCTGCCTGAAGGGCCTTACATGGTGGATATAACCGTTAGATTTTCTTAACAATTTATTATAGAGGAGGAGGAGTTTTAGTCCCTTTTGTACGGGACTAAATCCCTCCCCGGATTTTAGTCCCGTACAAAAGATATCCCTAACTATATACAACTTTATAAATAAAAGAAAAATCAGATAAAATAAATACGTACAAATAATAATTCTTAATAAAAAAGAGAAGTAAAATTAATAACAAAATAACGACATTCGTAGACCTAATAAAACAAATAATTGTCCTCTATAGGATAAAAAAAAAGAAGTTAATTTGTAAAAAGGAGAGAAAATAAAATAGATAGATTTAAATCTAAATTTTTTTTAGATAGAATATGTAACAATTTATCTGGTAATACCAGTTAAGTATGACATTTAAGTCTTGTATAATAATATTAAATATTCAGGAAATGTTTTTTTATTTGGTTTTAATTCCCAAAAAAAATTGAAAAATATTTTTTTAAATACAAGCTTATAGTGTATCAGTAATTAATTATTCTTTTTGAATATTAATATGTCTATATGTAAGCAATACATTTTACTGGCTAGCTATGTTTATATGGGGATGCCTCTAAAATAAATAAATATGTTCTTATTATTATTATTATGTGAAATTCAGATCATAACTGTAAAAGCCAATAATGTGCGTTGTATAACTTTAAATATTATGGAACATAAATTATTGAAATAAATAATTCTTTTAAGGGATTACCATTTAAGGATAATATAAAAAGCGTTGTAAGATAATTGTAAGATAATTCTCAAAAAGCAGTAAAGTTTAATTAACGTCTAAATTTTTAAATTAAATATACCTAAGATTTATGAAAATATTAATGTAAATCATACCACCATAACCTATGCTAAAATATCTTTAATTCTAATGAGTTGCTAATTACAAATAAATTGTATGGCACAATCAGGAACAATTAATCCTTTAAATTTATTATATCACAGCTCACGATCAAGTTATTTACCACGGACCCATTGCTCGAAGATAAGGCTCAAACGAGAGACCATTAAGAAACCCAAGGAGATATCCACTGAGAAGAGATGAATCGAACTCAAGCTTCATTAGCACATCCTCTAACTACTATCAGCGAGAGAATCCTTTCGCAATGATATTTTTCGCCAATGCTATAGCCTGAACTGCGATAATGATATCAATCAACTGTGATTTGGAGGTGAAATCAGGAAGAGTCATCCAATTAAACAACTTCATTGTTCTGGTAAGTATGATATAATGAAGGCGTAAATTACAATAACTGTTATTATGAATCTGTTAAATGATTTGATTTTCTTAAGTATATAATTTTATTATCAAATTAAAAAAATAGAAACGCATAACAATAAAAAAAAAATATTAACAAAATGAAATAAAACACATAGGTATTTATAATACGTTGATTAAACGCTTTTAATTCATAATTAATGTTTACACATCACAAGACAAATGGTGTGTGTAAATAAACACAATATGTACCATAGCGCGTGTATTGTTTAATCTTCATGATTACAACTAGTTTTTGCTAATTAAGATAACGGGCTATAAAGGTGGACACAAGCTTGTTTGAACTTTCGTAACTAACCAAAGAGAAAACCAAGGGCTCTTTCGGGTAAAATCCCCCCCTCTCTCAAATATTAAATTCACCAATGAATACCAACCTTGAAGTTTATAATTAATGCGTTAAATACATGATTTAAGGATATTACATAATTATTATATTATGTAATATAGAAATAAAACCCAGTCTGCCAAACCGAGCCTCGGCTGACTCTCTACCTCTCGTCCGGTATGGCAGTAGCAGGAAGTGAAGGAGTAGGGAACAGAAAGTGAAGCCAAAAAGAGGGAGTTGGCCACGGCACCAGAGTTTAGGTTTACGGTAAGGTTAATAGGAATGTACGTCATTGTAATCTAATCCGAAAAAAATGCTGCCGTTGATTAGCTCATGATCCTTTGTCACGCCCCTGGAGTTCATCATAAGACGTCTTTTTGACTACACTTTTCCTGACAGCTTACCCTTTCCATTATACAACCTACTTCCTCCAAGGATAGTACCTAGTGTTACCTCGAGAATAATCAGTACTTCTTTTAATAAGTATCACAGTTCTAAACTTTATTAACATTTATCTATTTATGATTGCAGGGCTTCGTCAGGGCTGTCTGATTGGAACAGTGAGAACGACACAATATAAACATTGGTTTACAATAAATAGTTTTCTTTTACTATTTTGGTAACTTTATTGACGGCCCACGCACTATCCTCCTACGATTTACTTCATACATACAGTCAACTATCTTCTTCCAATATTCCAATTAATATATTCTCTACATACGGAAACTTATGACAAATATAAAATATTTTTTAGAGGTCTACGTTTAAATTAGATTTGAGATGTGGTGAGCAAAACAACATTAAAAATATAATTGAAAAATGCAGTAGCCGATAAGATACGATATGAACTTTGATAACACGTTAACACGAGTACGTTACACCCAGAGGTCGCCCAGAAGACACGAACAATGGCCAGCAACCTTGACATCGAACAGAGGTAACCTCTTTGCATAACATTTCCGCTGTCGAACGGAAATAGCAAGGAAATTAACAATTCTATACACCAGCTATGGATGAAAGGTGCATATCAAAGAAGAATAAGGCTATCAATTGCCTATTTTTCGGTTTCCGACACAGAGGGACGTCAAGGAAAACGGAATGGAAAGATATCAGACCACGTGATGATAAAACACTTGCATCACTGGTTGCCTTTTAGTGGAATGGAAAAACCATCCCGATAGAGATATTTTTCTATTAATGACAATCGATTACAGAAGGAAATCCCTCAAAAAATAAATCAAACGAATTGTCAGAAAAAAAACAGAACAAGAAACAGAGGGAGAAACGGAAAAAAAACAAAAACATAGCAACAAATAATTTAAATGAAAGTTTAACTGCAGTCAATCTGTCTACTTAATGGTTCATATAATAAATTTGGAAATATATTAATGTAAATTAAAATTAAATAAAAAATATATTAGAAGAAAATAATGAAAATTATCAGAAATATTATTACATTTTATACAAATACCCGATATAATACAAAAATTAAGAAAAATACTGGCATAATTACAAAAAACCAAACTTTCTCTTCTAATTAATTAAAAAATTACTTCGATAAGGTTTAGAACACATTTAAAACACTTGCTGAATAAAAAACTACGAGTGAAAAACAATAATATAACAGGACACTTGAAAACTTGAAGAGCTCTTCATTTATATGTAATGTCTTTTTTTTTTTTGTTAAAGGGAGAAAGTACTCAAAAGTAATTCAATCTTGATCGCTTCTTGCGACCGTATTACATAAAATGAAGTTTTATTTTACTTTTTTTAAAACAATTAAATTATTTATTGATAAGTATTATTACAATCAGTCACAAACTTGGGCAATTAGTAATACTGCTTATTAAACACATTCATTCCAAAAATAAAAAAAAGTAAATAAATAAAATCTCTATACGATATAAAAATAAAAATAAACAATGAACATAATCAAAGAATATAAAATAAATTATATGTAATATTTACAATCTCGACCTGAGGATCCCCGAGCCCACTCTATCCCAACCTATGAGAGGAAGAGCAGGGGTCTTCCGAGATCCCAGCGCAGCCACCTCACCGCGCCATTAGTATTTTATGATGTCTAAAAATACACTAATGATTTATATAAAGAAATTAAATTAATTTAAAAGATATTTTTAAAAGCGTGAACAATTTATCTATTTACTATAAATAAGTTTATTGCGGTATTCATTTTTTATATATCCCTGGGATTATTATCTAATTTATGAAATTGATCAAAATATTTAAAGTAAAAAAAAACTATTTTTTTAATAAAAAAATATTTTATTTTTTTGATAAAAATCGTGTACATAATTTTTAGTATTATTACAAAAGCCATTTTTGTAACTTTATGGCCCCGTAATGCAGTTCATTAAAATCTAACTAATTTCTGTTGTCATTTGTTATCTGTCACTACTCAGGTTAGCATCTTCTTATGCTATTGTTTATTTAAATCCCTCTGATAATTTTTTTATATCACCATACATACTATTTATTTATTTCCTCACTCTTCTCCCCCCCCTTTTTTATTATCATATTTTTTATTACTATTTAGATCAATTTTCACTGTTAACTACGCCAGTAGTACATTTTAAATGTTAATTAATCGTAGCTGTACGTTATTAATATTTATTTTGTTATTAAAGGTCATATCTTTTCTTCCTGTAAGGTTTATATACCTTTCTATATAAGTTTTTCGCATTTCTATATATTATTATAGTCTTATTACACTTAACAATTATCTAATATTACTTAGCTTTGGTGAAGCAACACTACGCAGGGCGAAACGTTGTCATATCATAAAAGGTTTTTGTTCTATTTCGAGCAACTGTTTTTGACCACAACTCTGACTTTCCTTTATCAATTTTGTTTAAATTATTTTATATTTTCGCATTCACCTATACGGTAATGATCACAGCGGCACGCCCTCGGAAGGCTGGTAGCAACAAAGCCCGAGAGGTGGTCGACTAATTATAGGCTAGATGGATCGCCCCAGCTCCTCTTCAACTTTCAATATTACACGCTAGACAATTCAGGAGCTGAGGCGCCCTTAACTTTCTGATTTCACGTCCCTTCGAGGGGAAAGTTGAACATTAAGCCTTTAATCAAAGGGGTTAATTCACCCTCTTGTAATAGGCCGAGACAATGACCTAAACCTTATATAAATAGGAAGAAATTCGAAATAGAAAGTTATACAATTTATATTTCCATAGGCTAATAATAGAATAGAACACCGCGCATAGAGTGCATGAACAAAATCAAACAATAATTAATAGATAGTTTCTTTAATCCATTATTTTCATTCTTCTGGTGAAACTTCCAAGGTTGAAACACCTTTGTCCTGAATATTGTTACAAACGAGAGAACACCTACTACCTCTGATAGCATCTCCATTCAATATACAGAAACTTTATAGTTACAAACGTCTGTCCAGAAGGCCAACATGTCTCTTATGTGATGCAATTGTAACTAACCAATGACCGGAAAAGGATCCTTCAGGTATGGGAGAGAAAAGTACTTTGTAAAATTCAAGGGCCAATCCGAGAGGAAGATCAATGGAGAATAAGGACTAACCGAGATTTCACTCAACGATGGTTAAGATATGTGGAATGAATGGACCCTACAGGAATTCTAAGAAGATTGCTATAAAGAAAGCTATGAGGTGGAAGAATACGGAGGAAGGCCCTTTTCCGTAGACGATCTGTAGATGGGTTTAAACCGCAAGAGGTGCTTTGCACCAGACAGCGTAGAATCGAAGAAGACATAGGAAGAGTCCATGATTCTCGTAGAACTGTAAAAGCCAGAAATGATTCAATAAATAGTAAACTTTTAAACAGGCCCAGAAGCTCGAATATGAGATTCACACAGACCGTTCATTTCCCTTCCGTAACGTTTACAACAAATATTATAGTCTAAATTAATAAGTGAAAGTAATTTTATTTTCCTTTCTTGTTACCATAACAGAAGCTTTAAATATTGAGGAAAACACTTTTTTTTACAGAAAGGCTGGAACTTTATGGAAAGGATATCGGTAGTGCGAAAAAAAAATCCCTCCTGCTTTTAAATACCTTCATAATTCAATATTCGTTAAAAGGGAGTTTTTACATCTAATGAAGCAATCATTAGATTTTCATCGAGTAAAATTTTAAGTATGTAAAGGAAAAAAAATATTACACTGGTTCAATGTGAACACACAAAAATTCACGGTAGGAATAACACGCAAGCAAAGTTCTGAACACGGTGGCTACACTTATGGCTCAATCATGCTTTAGAAGCATCTTTTTGGTAATTTTGCTAAAACCATCAATATTATGCACACTCTATGCTTGATAGAAAAAAAGATTGATCATGCTAGCTTCTAAAGAGGGGTATGAAGCCTTTTTTATTTTAACACTATAATATGGAGAATATAATATAAAATAATTTCAAAAATAAAATTGTCACTTCTTTCAGGATCTGCTAGTCTTGATGAGACTATTTTTTATCAAGGATTATATTATTATAATTTTTATTATCTATTATTACTAAAGAGATCTTTTATGAACTTTAATAAAATCGAGACAAAAATCACTGGAGCAAAGCCCTTTCTCGTTCAGAATAACTTTATTGTTGAAGAACGACCCAGAGCTTTAGCAGGGAATAATTATACAGTTTTCAAAAAGCTTATTTGAGAAACATTAATAATTATTTTAAATAGGAATAAATGATTATAACAAAAAATAACACAAGGCTATATTTAGCTACAATGTTTTTTCTTGTGGTTGGCCATCGTGGTACAGGCAGCCACACACAGCTAAGGTCGACTCTTACCACACCTACTCGACTGACCTTGCCTGAGAGTCGGTCTCAAATTTCTCTCCTCTTGTTTCAACAAAAGGAAAATAAATTATTAATGAGCACTTAGGGCAAAAAGGGGACATTGTAACAGTATCCACTTTCATTGGAAATCCGAAAGGCCATTGTATCACAATTTACTATGCATTAATGCATTTAAAATTTAAATGGACAGAAAAAAATAAAAAGGTCCATTCAATTATGTTAACGCCCAACTTGGTACACAGGTTGTCAACATATACCTTGTGAAATTTCCTGCTTTTCCAGATTTAACAGATTATATTTTGGAAAATTTCAGGTCAATGAAATAGGTATGGTAGGGCATGATTTCATCTTTCTACTTCCAAAATATAATTAGGTATTAAAAGACAAACGTTTAAGGAATCACGTTTGTCTTTTAATACATATGCTGCCAGATACTGTATATTGAGAGTCTATCGGACCTGGAAAAGTCCAGGAATTTTTTGAACCTGGAAACATTTCTGTCATGGAATTTGAAGCGTTTCAAACACGAATTTACCCTCATGAGTGAGAATAATTATTTATCACATTAAGTATACATAATAGTGATATATCATCATCATAATCATTTTACCCCCTTTACCGCTTGCGCAGTGTGGGGTTACAATTTGCTGAGTCTGGACCAGATATCTCGCTCTTGTACCATCTCCCTTCTCTTACTCCAGTCCATATCCCGCCTCCTGAATGCCTCCGTAACACTCTCCTCCCAGGAATTTAGTGATATATACACCTATTACATAAAATGTAAATTTGTCGCTGCTATACTTTATTACTACTATACGTCTAGTGATCTAGTAACACATCTAACTAGTATTTTTTTTTATTACGAAGATAATAGCATAGTCTGAGATTACTTCCTCTAATGACCATCTTAATCACCTCCTTGTACAACCGTTGTTCTAGTAACAGTACTTCCTAACAAAGTACTGAACCCCTGACCCTTCATGGGTTGTAGCTGTACAGATTTTAAATTTTTTAATGATCATTTCCTATAAATCGTCCCAAAGCTAGTAGAGCTGCCACTAAGTGATCTGTTTCCGATGAAATGTATGGAATAATTCTGATAAAAAATAAATAAACAAATTGCCACTATTAAAACATAGCAGCAATATGAGTGTATTAGTTGACAAACTATCACAAATAGTAAAAATAATTCATTTTAATAATAATTATCATTAAAATTATTAATTTTTTTTAGTCTAAAAAAAAGTTTCGCCCTAAAATGTTTTACTTAACTCTTAAAAAGAAAAAAAATTGAACATAATTCACCAAATGATGTATTTTGCACATGAACATAGAAAGCAATTTCTAAAAATCATATCTCAAAAAAAAAAAAAAGGAGGTAGAATAGAAAAATATTACTTTATCATTATCAAAGCATGACGGTGTTAAGTAACAAGAAAAAAAATGGACATAGCCTTCGAACGTTTTTCCTTCAAGTTCTACTTTTATTTCTAAGATTACACATAAAACAGGATACCGACTATTGAGGAAGGCACAAAGAGGAGAACACTCTGAAGAAAAAACAAAACAATACAAGAGGAACCCGAGGAAGAAACGAAGGAGCAATATGAATGCAAGAAGGACGTAAAGCAAAGAAGGCTCAAGGATGCGAAAGAAAGTTTCCTTTGTTGAAGCCCAGCCGTTACTACCAAGGACAGCGGAAAGTAAAGAGCTTTGTAATTAGCAGTTGGCGCTGTAATTCGTGCATATACCTTAAAGGGGGTTAATAGTTCTCAAGCAGTTAAGGGACAATGTTCAGCTTGTAAAAAATCCTAGAAGTGCAATGAAATATCAGGCAATTATTTTTTATTTGAGGTCCTGAGATTTGTGTTAGATTGCTATTAAATGTGTAGTGGCATACAACGTAAAAAACTTCATCTTGAATACTGAAGCCCAGCTTACAGCACTCGATGAACTGCACTTATTGATTTATTTTTATAATCATTTATTATTTTTTATTACTCAAATTATTTTGACAGCTAATTATTTTATTAATTCTATAAATATCATTTGT
>NW_027111631.1:588993-598467 GCF_000696795.3 Halyomorpha halys
GCCTTTATATTCAAACGTATTTCTTGTTATAACTATAAAAAACTGTTTAATATATTTTATTAAATCTGTATAAATTTCAAAATTTAATGCTTAATCGACTTTCATTAAAGTTTTATTTATAAAATACCTTGACTGATTATTTAATTTATTTTTTAATAAGCAATTAAAAAGTATAAATATATAATTTTGGTAGATAATTAAAAATGGTTCTTGTAGTTACATCTTAAATAATTCTTTATTTCATATACGTTGCTGGTAGTGCAAAAAACAATTAGTATAACAAAAAAAAAAAAAACAGTAACTATCAACAGCACAATATCTCAATTACCAGAGCCTCTTCCCAGTATCTCAGCAACTACCGAAATAGGAATGCCTACAATTCACACCAATGAGCCATTAAGAACAGTTAAACGACGACACTCGAAGAAGCTCAAGATCGGACCTTGAAGACCGTGGATATAAAAACAAATTGACAAAGAGACCCCGAGATTCCAAGCGTTGATACGACGGCCTGCCGAAGACCAATTACACTGGCATACTGCCCCAGCTGCCTACCTCGGAAAAGAAAAAAATCAAGACTATGTAGCTTCCGGCTTCCTTGGATCTATGTTTGTAGGGCGACCGGACCATCAGTGACTATTGGAGTCCCTTTAAGGTTCGTCAGCCATCGGGGTGAAAGCAATGGTTTACCTAGAGGCCTAGATACGATAAAAAAAGATATGAAATAATTATCCATCATGATTGGAAGGTCATCGTCAAGAATATAATTAAAAATAAACTATTGTCATTTACCGCATATCCAAAAAATCTACAAATACTTTAATCAAATCAACAAAATGAAAAATGTTGGCGTCCACACACTTGCGTGTTTCAGAGAGGTAAACATGGCAATGTGCTGGATGATATATTCGGTTTGGAGAAGAAATGCAAGTTTCAACATAGAAGATCGCAGATGATAAAAATTCTAGTATTTTATTACTAAACTTATTAATTTAATTACCCAACCCATAATGGTTGTATAATTATAATCTATAATTAAAAGAATGTATTCTAAAAAATAAAATTTTAAAATATAAAATCTTTTTTAAAAATATGACCGCAGATCACTTTGGAGCGAGTGTCCCAGATTGCATGGTTCAGAACGTAGTGGATTTAACTGCCACCTGGGTTTGTCAATATTTATTTCACGTTTTATTTACATTCCCTCACCTTCAGTTATAGACTAGAGCCACCAAAAAATAAATAAAATAAAACCTTAAACTATATTATATTAACTATACTATATTAAGAGTATTCACGATCTTTAGTTTAGTATTTTAATATGTGTTAAATGGAAAAAGTTATGTTTAATGGAGAAATATTTCCTACTCTTAGCATGTTAAAACTAAATAACATTTAACGTTTAAGAATCTGTTAATAGGACTGCTAGGAAATTAAATTTTGGAAGGAAAGGATACAGAATAATCCGCTAAGAACTCCTCCTGCATTTAACATAAAATATGGATCTTAAATTGGGCTGTCTATAATTCTGTAACATTTAGCATGTTATACGTTTTTGCATTCAACACATGAATACTCCTATAGTAAGGATTTGCTAGTACTCATTGTCAACCTCGATTACCTATTAATAAAATAAACTTATAATGATGTTTTAACTTTTGAAAATTAACCGTAAATGTCAGAGATATGGTAAAGTTCGGTACAAAGCTTACCACAACCAGTCTAGTAGGCTCCGAAGGAACTGGTCTAGGAATAGAACGGGTTTATTTCTACAGCAGTCGTTTTCGAACTGAGAACCGCATGAGTCTGAAACATATATTTTGTGGTATCGAAATCCGAAGTCAAATACTTGTCTCAAGTTAGGTGAATCCGCAGACATTTCTGGTTTAGTGGTCCACAGACTTCTAGGGGTTGGAAACTATTTTTATAGTTCCGAATAGAACAGATTAAGTTAAATCTAGGACTAGAGTAATCCTCGACTCAAGCTTTTGTGTAGAAACGTTTATAAATTCTATAAAATTTAATAACCAATTGAATATTTACAAGTAAAAGGAAAAATCAGGCTTAGAACTGATTTGACTTACTTGTAATATAATAAATAAATGCAAATAAGTATACCATGCATATTAAATATAAATACAAAATTAATTTATGACAGATTTATAATATCTGAAACTAGCTCTTTTTTTTCTAGTCCGTTTCAGATATATAGAGAGCCGGAAGATATCGAGACCGGTCTGTCGACCTAGAACCGATGAGGACAGAATATACTTCAATACATTTTCCGTCGAGACTTGAACCCGGAACCAGTTCATTATTTATAAAGCAAAACCACTCCCATCAGTCTCAAGGTCTACCGAGCAATACCTTCTCTAAATTTCAAATAAAAGGTCTAGTATCGTAAGTTATTACAAGCTGCAAAAGTTTCCTCCAATACTTATCGTATATTGGAAAGATGGCTTATGAGATCCTCTAAAAGATCATTTCGTCAAATGAAATCGAAAGTGTTGAACCAATATGGCGAATCGTCTGCCATGTTGGTTCGATATTTTCCTTTATATGCCCTTTTGTTTCTTTTCTACAGTACAATCTTCTTTGTTTTGCCCAATTTTTAATATTATAATTAACTTAGTTGACACTATCTGTTAATAATTTATTATTTTATTTTATTTTCTCCAAGCGATTAGTTATAAGAGCTCATTATTTATATTTATATAAAGCTCTACACTAGTATAATAATAAATTAATTCAGTTGCGCAAAGAGAGTTTTGAAATGAAATCTAAACCGGGAAATTATGTTAGTTATGCATGGTGTCTTATGCATAGGCAGGTATATCAGGGCGTGTCCATATGTGGTAATTAGCGAATAAAAAGATCCTGACAATAAATATTTCCCTACCTCTATAGCATTTTCATAAATTACTTTAACAACGCAATAACCTTGGCTGTTTATGAAGAATTAACATTCATGATCTTGTTCTGATAAGATAAAAAATAATCTATTTAAATGTGACGAAACTATATAAATCTTTTCGTTATTGAATTAAGATTAACTAAAAAATCTAACAGTCAGTGGAGCATGGACGTTGCATTGATTAGTCAAGCAGCAAGAGTTTAGATAATTTTTTTTCATAAATTCCAAATTGACTTTCTAAATGTGATAATTAGGAGGTGAAAAAATAGGCAAGGATATTTTTACGGTGTCGATTAGAGCGTATGTTGAAACAAAAAAATTATTATAAGTTACTTTTTTAATAATGAGATTCTAATGATTAGACGGCAATCTTTTATTCATGTGTTTGAAGATGATTTATTTAATTTTGACATACCTGTACAGTTTTCAAAAAATTGACATCGTTTCCGAAAATTCTTGTTATGCAACTATTATAATAATAATAATAAAACTGTAAGACAATAATCAAAGGACACTTTCACTTAACCTAAGTGCTATGGAGGATTAGCAAGAGGGAAGTATAGCAGTGGATAATTAAAATAAATTGTCGTTTTGAAACGAGTGAGAATTAATTAAAACTCGAAGTAGGATTGTAAGTGAATGATACAGGCACACATCAGATTTTTCATAATTTTTATTTTCTATTCTTTTAGATCTCAAGGTCCACTTTCAAGTTCTTCCTTCAAGATAATAGCCATGGCATAATGAAATGGGACAAAAACTGAACGAGATACAAAAAACTCCAAGGATAGACTCGTTAGGTTTCCACTCTTAGGTAAGGGGTCAGAGAAAAAGAAGTGAGACAGCCTGAAATATGATTGTCAGTTAAAACGATGAATGGTTTCTTTGTAAAAAATGAGACTTTAAATACATTAAAAATATATCGAAAAATATTTGAGAATTACTATACTAAATATATTGATAAAAAAAACTTCAGAATTTTTTGGCTCGGGTGTAGGAACATTAAGATTATTAGTAATACAAATAAACCTTTATCGTAAATTATTAAAATTAAGTGTCTTTGAAACACTTAAACGCGCTACTATAATATATATTTCAATTTAATGAGAGGGTTGTTTGTTATAACTGCTAGTAAATACTTTTTCAATAAGGTGTGCATATAGTTCAGATATCGTATATGGAAAAAAATGTAAGAATAAAAAATAATGATTATGCAAATATTCAAGCCATAATTAATTAATTATAATTATTAATGAACACATCAATAAATGATCAAGAGACTGAGATAGACAACGCATAACAAGCGCGAACAGAGGTTTCTTCTCTCTGTCATAAATACTGAGATCCCGGAAAATCTTTTAAGATCTGAAACTCCTTGAAAAAAAATCCAACATATGTATAACTAACCTATTTCTGACCACATAAATGGATGTCCATTCTTAGTGGTTGTAAGGTTTTTTTTTTTTTTTAACAAAATAAAAAAGTACTTATCCCTTATTAAAATATGACAACAGGTTCTTTTGACAGGTATGACAATTGAGTTCTTTTAAACCATCCTATGAAATCAATACTTCTCGTGGAAACCTCTAAAATTTAAACATAACTATCATCACAGCTCAAAAGTTCACAATTAATTTAATTTGAAAAAAAAAATAGTAGTACAGTAGTTATTATAAATAAAAATATAAAAATTATATAAATAATCAGCTACTATTATGTTTAATATTAATTACAAATACGACCATTAAAATAAAATATCGAGAGAGCATATTTGCCTAAAAGATAAAGTTCGGAGTTGGTTCTTTACAATAGAACATCAAACTTAATCCAGAAGCACGAGTCCAGGGAAATTATTGACACATGTGCATGACTCCTAACGCGTAATAGTTGTTAACATAGCATGGCCTAGAAAAATTATCCCACAGCAATCACAAAAGAAAGAATGTCCATTCTTTGTTCTCTGTTACGAAATCGATTTCCATTCAACAGAGAATGGTAAACATTTTCACAGAAAAGCAATACCCTTACCTAATTAAGAAGAAATGTAATCACAAAAACATAAGGAGTGAAATTATACGATATAGAATAATAGCTATAATTATATTATAATTCTCCGTAATATACAAAACAAGGGGGCATGTATATCGTATCTTGAAATCGAACCAGCAATTAGAAAGTGGTTCAAGGTATCTTGTGAGTGTTGAGGCTCGGACGTTACGCAAATTAAACTCTTAGTATTTTATAAAATTAAACTTGTAACGCAACATGTGTTGGGGATATTTGTTTAAATTTTATGCGCTCAATACAATGCATTTATCATTGTATTTATTTGAAAAGAAATATTGAAAAACAAAACAAAAACATATAGATTCAGAAAATCAAAATATTATACAATCAATATTGCAACGGGTCTATGGACACATAGCGATATTTGTTTGTCTTATATTTTGGTGTTCTGAACCTATATGTTTGTTTTTTAAATATCTCTTTTCATATAAATAAATAAGTACAATGATAAATGCACTATAATGAAAGCATAACATTTAGACAAATAATTCTACGCTGAGGGTTAATAAAAAATAAATCATAAAATGAAAAATCTAATAATACTATAATACCAATATTTATATTATTACATACTGCTTTAATTGACTTTACTGCGCTTTTTAATCAATTTATATAGAGGTACTTCTTATTTTATTTATTCTAATCAATTCAAGAATTTATTTCAGTCCTGAAGAAGTGAATTTTTAATAATGTTATATAACTTTTGAATACTGTTTTGAAAATATATCTGCGTAATTTTACTAAAACATTGCAGTTGTAGCAAAAAAAATGTAATCAATACTGGAATGATAACAACATAAAATAATTCTTCTTTGAAATAAATGTAGTCGCGTTAATTATAAATAAATAATCATGACATTTAAGCAATATACAGCTGTTAAATTTATTACATTTTTTACTGGTATATATTTATTAATTAATTTTTGGTATTTAAATGTTTTCTTCAATATCTTTCTTTCTTTGATTTAATAAAATAAATCAGAAAAAATAATTTAGGCACTTATATAAACTATGTGTAGTATCATTTCAGTGTATAGTATATCAGTATAACATATCATAGTATAACATATCAGTGTAGTAAACTATGCATAAAATCATTTCAATAGGCTATATTCTATAAAAATAAATAATAATTTAAAGACAAAATTATTATGAAACCATTACAATAAGAAATTCTGCCGATCTGGTAAATATCTTTTTATCCAAAGATCGAGGGTTGAAAGTTGAGAAAATGTTGATAAATATAATTCTGTTTAAGCAGTATTTATCAGCCATGAGCCGGAAATTGATCAGCAATAAACTAAGTGGTAGTAATAATGCATTAAAATGGCAATAATAAAAAATAATCGAATCTAAAAGAGCATAAAATCAGAGATAAATTAAAATATCTGTGACTAACTTCATAAATGCAACAGAACAACCTTGGTGAGGCAACTTTCACACCACAACCATAAATAATGGTTGCAAGGCTTATTATTAATCCTTTTTTTTTTATTAAGTATATCAGTTATTTTAAAAAGGAATAACAGATAATGATAATGCTTTAACATAACATAAAAGTATGTCAAAATGGAGTTTGTGACATAAAAGGAATGAATAACATTAGTCTTGTTTCATCGTAAAAAGATGGAACAGAAATAAGTAGGATACGTTTAATTTTATTACGAAAAATATTGTAACGTTCTACAAAATAATGGGGTGTATAGTAATAAAAATAAAAAAATGACCGTTTTCCAACCTGATATTAGTATTATTATTTCTTTAATATAAAATACAATTAATACTCTAAGTATAGTCCATTGTTATCTACCGTCATTAGCCATCTGCTAGCGAATTGCTCGATCCCACGCTGATATTATTCTTTGGGGTGGCTGTCAAAGATCTCATAGATCACAATTTCAACTTCCCCAAAATTAACAATATTTTTCCCTTGAAGGAAATGGACCATGGATCGAAACAAACAACAAACAAATAATGTAACTAAATCGAATGAGATTAAACAGGCTTAGAGAATATTCTGAAGGGATTATTAATTACTGCTAAGAATTAAATAGGATTAAAATATTTACAGTCCTTTGAAATCTTGAATTCGATAGAACGATCATTTTCTTTTATACGCCCCATTAAAAGTTAAAGCATAAGCTAAAAAAAAAATATAGGACAATAAAAAAATCTAAAATTCCTAAAAACTATACGATTTGGAGGTATTCAATTAGTAACTCAAGTTTAGTTATGCATCTTCTTAATCAACACAGACATTACAACATAATAGAAATTTCTAATCTCCTTAATAATAATCTATCATTAAAATACAACTTATTTCAATTATGAAACTGTATGATTAGATCACTATTATAATGATTACTAACAACATTATCTCCATTATAATAAACAATCGGAGTTCGATACCTTAAGCTGAGATGTAATGTGTGATGAAGATCAATTTTAATAATTACAAACAGTATTATTATAGTTCGCATTAACAGGGTGATTAACATCATCAGGAAGAGCAGTTAATGTAACTAACGAACATAATCACTTATATGGATTTAGTATCAAGGATGTTATGTCTTATTACGGGGAAAGCGTAAGTACTAAAATGAAGGATGCTCATGCACTTACATTTATTTACTTACATATTAATAATTAATAATATTACTAATATAAACGGTCTCATTGTAAGAACTTCATCTAGAAGTATAACGATGTTATGATTTAAAAGTAGTAAACATTCAAAAATTAAAAAGGCTTAATTAACATATTGTTTCCTGTCAATTAAAAATTAATGATAATTATGAAATTGTTTACAAAAAAAAAAGAAAAAAGAAAGGTATAAAAATCAATGTAGCTTCCTCGCCATTCCTAATGGGTACATAATTACTAAGGATGGGATATTTATGTAGTAAAAAACACAAAATGTTTCTTTAACCCATTATCATCTTTCTCATCAATAAATTTGGAAGTGAGATGCTTTATAAGTATTAACAACGAAAATTGTAGAAGATTTTATTTGATATTTTATTATCCATTGTTGTATTTAATATTTTTATATAGTTTATTTAATTCGTTATGTATTCTTTTATTTGCAATATTACAATTTATCAATAAATTGTCTTAACCAAGATAATATTTATTAATTACATATATGTTTAAAATGAATAGTGAATGCAGATTTTTTAAAAATATATTGAAGATATATACAGACGAAAACAAAATAAAAAAGATTACTTGAATAATTTCTTAATTTTGTTTTTTTAAATTTTCATTCCTATGGTTGGAAATCAAACAGAGTTCATGAAAAAATTTAAGAAAATACTAAAAAAGATTTTTAGAAAATATAATTTTGTTTTTGCTAAATTGACAGTTTTTATTGTGAAGGAATGTTCAATTTATTAGTGTATAAAGAAAAAAATAATATATTTTAAATAGAAATATATTGATATTTTTTTTTATTTAGTTAGCTTATTTTTCCACTGCTGTATTCAATATATTTATATATTTTATTTAATTCATAATGCATCCTTTTATTTGTAATATTACAATTTACCAATAAATCGTCTTAAACGAGGTAATATTTATTAATGTTAAAGATAATAAAAATTAATTGTAAATGTAAAGATATATAAAATATTATGATATTATAATATATATGAAAACTATTCACTGAGGCTATTAATATAAGATCGTGAGCTTCAGGACCTTGTGTGAGGTCTACACGTACCACTTGTAGCATGTTGGAGGTCAAATTTCTACCTCTCATGTCCTGTGCATTTAGTAGAATCACAGGTGTAGTAAACTTTTTTTTCCGTTTAATTTTTATGATAAAAATAAACTAAAAATAAACTTGATAGTTATTAAATATTAATCAAAATGATCAAGGAATAAAAGTGTTGAACCACATTAAAACCATATTATTCAACAGAAATCAAGGTAATAATAAATATTGTTTTAAATTTTATATTTTAGTTTAATGGCAGTTAACCGCTTCTGCTGAAAGCATTGAGTCTTGGAGTATATACATCAAAGATTTCACATTCATATTGCAATACATTTTTTCAGTAGTAAAATATATATATACAATTCTAAACTTTGTATTTTAAATAAAAACCGTTGATTGTAAAATAAACGAGAAAATATAATAGAAACAGGAAAAATAGTTTAAATTCTGGATTCAGGAATTATTTCATTTCATATCTTCATCTGCGTATATGTCTTGTTAGCAGATGGGCTGACGTAATCATTCTAAAACGACTGATGTCATAAAAACTGAGCATTCTTCCTTCCTTAGTTTTAATTGCCTTACTTAATCAAATAATTAGATTACAGCATCTTACAAGGCTTCTCTTGAGTACTGGTTTCCTCTGGTATGTAAGATGCTATTTCATCTTTGATTTTTCCTATAGTGTTTGTTTAACTTTAAATCATTTGTAAGTAAGTATGTACGTGTTCGCAGGCGGTAATTCAAAAGTTCAATTTTATTTTAAAATATTTAT
>NW_027111631.1:598597-605881 GCF_000696795.3 Halyomorpha halys
TATATATATTTGGCATCAGGACCAAAAAATCGCAAGGATAAAATTCCATCATTTTTTTTTTTAAATTCATAACCTATTTTCATATAGTGCGGAAATGTATTTTCATTGAATTTTTTATGTTCCAAAAACGGTGGACCCAATTTAAAAGGGGATTTATTTGAAAATATTGTAGTATCAATTTTGTCACATTTTATCCTCTATTTCGTCTAACCATGCAAGAAAGTACTTTCCTCAATACCATTGTATTCTCAACAGATTGTATTCTCAACTATCAATTTATTGATTTTAAAATATAAATAACTATTAGAAATGTTTTCGCATTTTTTCTACTACCTCTATATACCTGTTTGTGCTTCGTAGGAACATTTTGTGATATTCTAAACAATTTTATTTTACACATTTCAATGTTTTTACATTTGTTTAACATATTTATCTTATAAATACGTAATTTTGGAGATTGGTCCATTTTATATATTTTTCTTATAATTTCCTATTTAAGTCCATATTTCCATTTTCATTAGGTAATTTCTTTAATTAAAAAGAAATATGAACTCTGTTTGATTTCCAACGGAATGAAAAATAAAAATAAATTAAGAATTTCTACTAGTAATCTTTTTTATTTTATTTCCATCCGTATATATCTTCAATATAACAATAGTTTAGAAAAATCTGTATCCACTATTTATTTTAAACATATCTGTAATTAATATATATTATTTTGGTCAAGACGATTTTAGGAACACTAGAAAATTAAAAATCAAAAGCGAGAAATAACAAACGAATCTTAGAAAAAATATTAAATACACCAGATGAAAAATGGACTAAATTTTATTTTCAAATATGTCAAATTTTAAATTACTTTTATCTCATTAAAACTAAAAGAATCAAAGCATATTTACAACTCATAAAAAAATTTGAATATACATTTGTAAATTCAAATAAATAACTTACAGTCAAGAATACACCACAAACTATGCAGAACACTCACCTGAAACAATAGAAAAAACTATGTTAAAAAAAATTAAATTAAATTATTTTTTTTTAATTAATCAGAAATAAATCGAACATTTCTCCATAATTTAAGATTAAACCTGAATTGATATACTACATGATCATTTGCGAATCTCAGTGGACATTCAATAATAATATTTATTATAATTTTATTAATTCAAATTGATATTATTCATTTATATGAATGGAATATGGTCCGGGTGCGGTAAAAAAAAACTCAAATAGTAGAATTATACTATTTTAAAATAGTATAATTCTACTATCTGAGTTTTTTTTTTACCGCATCCGGACCATATTCCATTCCTCTTTACACACGGTCAATCAATAATCTTCCAGTATTCATTTATGTATTTGCCAGTTTAAGAAACGATTTAATTATCAGCAGATCAATATATAAATATGTATTTTTTTTTTTGCTACAATATTTTCTTAAATTTTTCTACTTCGGAATAAAAATTTCAAAGAATTCTGAAGTCTTTTCTTTTTTAAACCTAGATAAAATGATTACACCAGGATTTAGTTGTTTGAATGTTGATAAGGTTAATACAGGGATTAATTATGCAAAACATTGTAGATAAACTTCAGCGATACCATCTAGTCAATATTACATTACTTCTGTGTTGTAAAAATACTTTTTTAAGATTAATCTATATTGTAAAAAAATAATTATAAATTTGTAAAATTTTATTTTGATTTACAAAAAAAGTTATGTCAAATGTTAATCTCGTTAAAAAAAAAATAATATCAAAAATTTACTTACATTAATCAAATTTAATAAAAGTGTTTATTATCTATTTATTCTTATTATTAATTTATTTTTATTTATATCCAAATATCCCTTTTATCTGTATGTATTAAATTTATTTTGTTTAGGGAGGGAACGAAAAAAAAAATTTCAATTGATTGAAAATATTAAAAAAATTTCTTTGACAGTTTTTGTATAGCATTTTAGTATATTTCACTGTTATTATAAAAATTACAAACTTATGAATTGTCTGAAAAATCAAACACGATCCTACCATATTGGGGAAGGATTTTAATAGTAATCTGCGGAAATAACACGTAGAAAGGATATAGTTATCTGTTTACAGTTCTGTGCCATTGAACTCGGCGGTTTTTCCATCCTGTGTTAGCTATGTTTAGTCTCAATTAAGGCTTTATCTATTATTAATTAAAATTAACGAGTAACAGTTGCCATTTGTTAATGTATGCCATTTGTCATGGTAATATTATTTATTATATAATTTATATATACTTAATTCTGTATAAAGAATATAAAAATCTTGATTTATTACCACCATTACTCCTGACAGATGCTCCTGATTATGTATTATAATTGTTGGTATTTACTTCAACTTCGTATGGAACACATCGTATCGAATACATGAAAGTATCAATGTATATAGATCGGGAAGGGAATGCCAATAAATTTACATAATTCGCTATACATCTTTAATTTAAATTAATACATTAGAAAGTTTTCATTTTATTAAGTTATATAAACTTATATTACTGTGGTATTGTGCACAAATCCTATTGTCACAAGGAGTGTTTCCTCTTGATTAAACCTAAAGTTAAAGGAATGGTTGATAATCTACCTCACGGTTGAGACCCTTCTGTCTTAGATGAATGGGCTCGTTGGAATGCAAGGCTGAATAGACACTGACAACTAACAGACGGGTCTAGTTGAATAGTAAGGTCTAGATCTATTCTGTCCGATTGTCGAAGAACTTATAACTTCCTGGATTAGGTTCATTTCAAAGTGTCTACTGAACACTTGAGGTAATAGCTTATAGCAATTATATTTTTATTATTTTAGTATTAACAATTAAAAACTTTAATGAAAGAATCGTTGATTAAACTTGTGTAATATATAATAGGGAGATGATCCGGGTGCCGTAAAAAAAAAAAAAAAAAATCAAATAGTGATTAACATCGCCCAACGTTGCAGGACTTCATCAGAGCTAAAGAGATATAAACAACTAAAGTAATGTAACAAAGGAAGATAATAGGGAATATAAAATAAAAGCAAACTAAGGTGTGGCTAACTATAATTTAAAATATCTGAAAATTTATATAATAATGAACAAAGAAAATTAAAGATAATAAAAATAAGATGTACAGTAAAAGTATAAACAAACAAATATTAAGAAGATACAGGCGGTCAATACAGGTATCAAAATACAAGAAGAAAACTATATATTGTAAACCAACATTAACAATAAATAATTTTCTTCAACTATTTTGGTGCCTTCATTGACCGCCGCCCGGACTACTAATATCTACTTCATACGGTCATCTTCTTCCAATATAAATAAACAAGAATTATAAAAATGCATTACACAATTAACAAAAACAAATAAAAAAGTAGATAACAAAGAAATATAAAAATACAATAACCACTAAAAGACGGAGATTTCTTGTTTATTAGTTATGATTTCAATTTTCTTTAATTGTGCAATACCTTTTTGTAAATCGTGTTTATTTATAATTTTCACTGTACATATTATTTTTTATTTTATTCGATTTACTTTCTTCATTTTAATATAATTTTCACATATTTTAAATTAATTATATTATTATTATATAATAGTAATATTTTAAATCATATATTACACGTTAGTTTACATTCAACGCTGGCTCACCTTAAATAGTTTAATTTATTCGAGATTTTTTTTTCTGACCGCACCTGTGATATCTATCATTTATAAAAACAACTTCAATCTTAAAACTTTTAGGTTTATAATGTTTACGCTTAGCCATGATAAGCAGAGGATTAATGCTCTTTAGAGGGTCTGGCAATCCCTGGATACCTGAGAAAAGTTCTTCCTTAATATCACTTAATTTAAATCTTTCAAGACGAATTCTACCTAAAATTATAACGAAAATGAATTTCTTTTTACTTTTTTTTAAGAAAATAAAATCATAGCATAAATTAATGCTAAAAATAATTTTTTCTAAATGCTAATACATAGAAAGGACCTCTGAACACCGTGCCCAGCTCGAAAGCAAACATGAATTTTAATGCATTACAATTGCTAAATCTATAAATTATACAAGCTTTATTGAATCTAAAAATAAGTGATTTTAGACGCTGCAAAAATAATAAAATAAATCCTTTGAGTCAAAAATCCAAATTTTTAAAGTATTTACCGCACTATTTCGACGATTGACAGTTGGCGACATCAATTTTTTAAAAAATAAAAAAACTATTTTTTATTTTTTTAACATTTTCTATAACCATTTATGGTTGCCTCCTTATACATTTATAATTGTTTAAATATCTCCTACTTCTTTTTTACCCATCCAAATAACTTGTAACGTATTATCACCTTCCGGTAATTTTGTCAAAAATACGTTACTAAATTTCTTGACTAGAGTTTATTTCTTTGTTTATTTCCATTATGTAACTTAACATTTTTTTTCCTTGATTATGTTATTATTCTTACACATTTTATTAGTTATATATACGCTTTATTTTTGTTCATTTCCATTCTGTATAATTATTTACTTGTATCATTCTGTTTATATTTTCTCTTTTTATTTTTTGTATTCATTGGTTATCTATCTCTTTGTTCTTAGCCTTGATGAAGGCTAAAAACTCAGGCCAAAACGTTGACACTATTAAATAAGCTCTTTCAACATATTTGTGTTATTTACTGACCGCACCTCAACCATCTTCTGTTCATGTAAAAATAACTCGTTTTAGAGAGTTAAAAACATGAATTTAAGCAGTGTCTGCTGAGCAGATTCTAGCTGACAGTTGGCAGACGTCCATTGTTACCCTGCTGTGTAGACAAGGTATATGTAGACAGTTGAACTTTCACGGGTTCTTGGGGAAACCCCCATTTCATTCACTTGTCTGAATAGAAAATCGACGGAATTCAGGTATTTTCCGGAATCACAGGGTGAATTTTTCATGGTCAGTCACTTGAGCGTATGCGTCCCCTAAACCACTTTAATCTTCTGTGCAGCATAACTACATTGAAATAACCATTTAAAATGTATTACAGGAAGATTCGAAAATAGAACCTTGAACCTAAAATTAGCAAATACCGAAACAGTCAACGTGTTCACCATTGAATCAGGAATCATCAAAACAAAAGATAAGATCACATAAATACACATGAGGGTAGGTATTAATAATAATTATTTAATTTAAAAATTATTATAGCTGTAAAATTCTCAATAATTTCTTAATTCTAAATGTTGTTTTTTAATATACATAGCACAGAAACTATATTCATGCACAATATTGATTATTGTGTTATTTAACGGATTTAGTCGACTGTAGTGTTCTTATTGCAGAAAATAATTATTACTTAGTTATTTAATTTTGTTTTTATTAAATATGCCGAGACTTTCTAATCAATCATGTAAACCGCAAGTAGGCGTGTTCAGTGGTGGGTGAACAACTATCTGGTTCATTTCAAGTCAATTTAAAATATCATTATTTTTAAAATGTAATATCTTTCCTACCGACATTAAAAGTGTGACTTTACATATTTTTAAAAAATAAAGTGTATTTCAGTTATACGTAATTATTTTTTCAGAAACACTTGTGCTTTAAGGAGACAAAATTTCACATCAAAGCTGATAAAAATAATTTTAAAAAAATTAATATTTACTCCTTCATCCTTTTTTGTGATCTACTATCACTTTCATGGCCAACTATCCTCTGAATAAAATTTCAAGGTTAGAAACGACGTATTGAGGAGTGAGCAAATAATGGAATGATCGGAACCTGTTTTAAGCCAGGTGTACATTAAAGGGATATTAAAATCTACGTGAATAATTTTATTTCAGATATAATTAGAAGCACTATGATTTTTATAAAGGATATTCTATAAAAAAATTGAATATTAGAGGAATTTGAAGAATATATTCATTAGGCCAGAAAATGTTAAAGTCGTTTCTTGTTGTATAAGCCTCAGTGAAGTTTAGAATTACAATCAACATGCTTGATGGGTTTTCTTGAAAATTCATTCAGAAACTTTAGGAGTATTCATGATCTTTAGTATGTTAAATCGATGTAACATTTAACATGGTTCAAAGTCTGTTAATGTGTCTGCTAAATGGAGACCTAAACATTTTGTTCTTTATAAACTCTAATAAAGTAATGGATACAAATAATAATAAAGTAATGGAAAAACAACTCAAAGAGGAAACAAGGGACAAGTGAGGTGGAAGAAATACAATGTTACGAAGCTGTTGGAAATTTTATTATCTCGTAAAGATTTTAAAATTACAAAACAAGTTTCCTAAGAAATCCGCTAGGAGCTCGTCTGCATTTAACATATAAAGTGGACTTTAAATTAGGCTTTTCAAAATCCTAAACTTATAACTTATGGCAGATTAATACTATTTACATTTATTACTTCATTCTTACAGCTCTGACGAATCCCTGCAAAGTGGGGTGAAACGTTGGTTTACAATAACTAGTTCTTTTACTATTACTATTTACTACCCGGACTATCTTCCTATAAACCATTTCATTTGACATTATAATTTAGATTCATGAATATCCCTATTGAGATGGATCGAAACTAGTAAATTATTTGAAGTGCAATACTTTTCACAAAACTAAATTTCTGCCTTTTGTATTATCAGGTAAGCTTCGAACTACTCATAGTGGTTCAACTGCTCGGAGACCGCCTGGCTGGCAGGTAACAAATTGCCACTTAAGAAACAGGTGTACGTAACCAGGTAAGGCAGATGTTCTTCAAGGACTGGACCGCATCGCAGCTACCATATAGAGCCACACTTAAACCAAGATTGTTCCTTACGTTTAATAATTTTAACAAAAACATACCCCATTTAATATCGCAATAATATTTAAGCGTAGTAATTAATCAACTAGATGGTCTAAAATTATATTAAATGCTAAGGCATATATATGGAGTTTTCTATGAAAACCCAATACATCCAATTTAAAAATTAGTATGGATGCATCTCATGTAGATAGATTAAATTTTTAATGAAAACATTAATCACCTATTCGACAGGAGAAAAATATATTTAAAAAAAATAAAATGAATAATAATACTAATAAATTAATGAAACCACCAATCTATAATTTTTAAACTATTTTTTTAAATGATTGAAATGGCAAAAAGAATGTAAAATAAACGAAAATAGATGATGGTAGTATGTTTGACAAGACAGTTGTCTCGTTTTTTAAAGAGGGGACGATTTTACCTTCTTGAGGTAGACCTGCTCGTTTAAGCTCCGCCCACAAGGTTCTCCATTAACTTTTTAATTTTTATATATATA
>NW_027111631.1:606104-608051 GCF_000696795.3 Halyomorpha halys
ATAAAACATATTACTATAATTGGCATCACCATATATATTATACATTATACTATCTGTTTTATTTATCTTATTATTATATATAAATTTTTCCATCTAACATTTTTCTTAGTACACTCGTCTTTCTTTTTAATCTTAATTATATTATCACATAATCGTTCTCTGTATAAAAACAATTTCCATGTGTAAAAAATTAATTAAGTTTATATTTTCGGAAATTTTGTGTCTAGACACACAGCCCTTACGAAAAACTGAGGATTTATATTACTACATACATATGGACGGATATATTAGAAAGGAACTTTTTTAAGTTTGCAAAACATTTACAAAATATTGATGGCATGAAATCCATTCTACATAAACTGGTAAGTTACCCAATTCCTTCAGTGCCATACACTACGGCATCGAATAAACGATTCAATTGGCATTACTAAAAATATCACAGAGGTGAAAGGAGATATAAAGATCTAAAAACGGTATTACTAAATTTCTGAAGGGTATTATGCAAGGAGACTTAAGTTCAACTGCGCCTTTCAGTTTAAATCTAAGCTTAAGAGAACTTATATCATCGGTCGTAGAGTCCGTGATGCAACGAGTTTGTAACGATGGGAATGAAAAAAATATTACAACAATGGGGTAAAGGATGGGAAACGGGAAAAATAACAGTAGTGGAGATGTAATATATCATTTGGAATTTTTGGTGGGGCGACTGATTGCTAAGCTCTTTTTTTTATACCGATTTAATTAATCAATTAAAATTAAAGCATTGTTAAAATTAAATATTGCTGTTGTGTTTGTACATCTCCAAAATTCATCGTTACTTAAATCAATATTTCAGATTACGTTAATTTTGTTAATAATACTAATAATAAGTATTACATTGAATTGTTAATATAAAATTTATTCATTTAGGTCTAATTTTGTAATTATGATATTGAAATTGTTACTAAATGAATCGAGCTAACTAAAAAAAAAATATATACTCATCAAATCTAAATTTCATAAAATTCTAATTTATTCAAAATAAATATACAACTGTACTAATGATCATTTTCTGGCTATTATTTTTAATGTAAGTGACAAACAAATAAAAATTGCAAATATAAGAAATTTGTCATTATTTCAAGCAATGTTAAATTTTAACATTTAAAGTTGAATTTTTATCATATAAAAAGTAATTTTTTTCTATATTTACATGTTTGAAGAATAAATAAGATGTATAATAAACTTTTTTCCCACCTCATTTTTCTTACAAATCTTATTTTATTTATTAATAATTTTTATATATTTTTTATCTATAAACAAATAAAATATGTATTTCAAAATCATTTGTGGGAAATTACAGAAAAAATTCAGTCCTATTTATTTTAAACTATATGATAAAGAGATTTAAGTATCTGTTTATTTAAAACGGAATGGTTAGAGTTAATGAGACCTTATGACATTTTTAGTAATAATTTCTAGACAAAACAGTTAAATCAGTTCCACAATGGAAAAAATAGTTTAAAAATAAAAATCCAAGGTTGCTGTTTTTCTTCCAAGAACGTATTTTCACTGAACCAAGAAAACGTCTAATGCTTTTTTACGGTGTCTACTAATAGGATTGAAATTTCAGACAAAAATTCGATTTCATCATGAATTTTCGCAAACATTTTTGACTAATTCCTGCCTTTTACAAGTATTCTTTTGAATTTTCTTTATATTTTTACATGCAACAATAAATTAACCAGCATATTTAATAGGCCTACAAGAAACTTCCGCTACTTTTCTACTAAGCACTATACTGTAGAATTTATGATATGTAAATTTTGATACATTTTATTGGCCTTAAAGCTCCTTAATAATAATTAATATTAAATATGATTTAATTATATCCTGAAGCTGCTCAAATTATTATTAATAACATTGAAAAAATAAATGCTCAAATATTATTTTAGGTTTTTCATCTAA
>NW_027111631.1:608101-611491 GCF_000696795.3 Halyomorpha halys
TTAAGGCAGTCATTCTCATGATTACATATTTTATTAACAATTCGCCTTAATAATTAACATTAATTAATTATGATTTATGATTTAATTATTATAAAATATAGCAATTAATATAATAATAATAATCTGTTTTTATTTTAATTGAAAACTTATCTCTTTACACACAAATCACGTACATAAAATGTGACTGATTACACCATTTATCTATTTAAAAATATATTACGAATTTAAATAAATATCTTCGAATGCATAAATTTTGTTAGTTGTTGTTCAATTTCATTTTAATAGGATTTATAAAATATTTGTGAAATTATCTAAAATATATCTAGATATCAAATATATTTTTATGTGTAATAGATATTTATTTCTACATAGGTTCTAATGGCTAGCCGATTTTTTTTTTTTTTTTAGATTCATAGAATGCTTATTTCTAATTTTTTGGTATATTGAAAAAAAAAAAAAAAAAAGCTCAAAATTTAGCCATCATTGGCAATTGTCGATTATCTATATATATTTTTATTTATAAAACAATCATACAAATGATTTGTGAGAATAATAAAAAAATATATATTAATATTTAGATAGACGTTAAATAATCACTTCCAATTTTTTGAAGTTACAATAAATAAATTGTGAAAATTTATAAATAAACTGAACATAAATTTTTAAAAATGACGATTTTAAGACAACTGACAATACATTCCAAAAAATAACTATATTAGTATTCATTTTTTTTTTTAGTTTTTCATTTAGCCATATGGAAATTTTGATACTAAACTTATTTTTTTACTAACCATCAGAACCATAAATAATAAAATGTATAATATACAATATAAAATAAAATGTGTTTTACAATTATAAAGTAACCAATTATGGTGTTAACCACTAATATTGATATGGTTCCTGTATTTTAAAGCCTAGCTTTACTTTTTAGAAAAATTTCAACAAAATCTATAAGGCACGAGTGGAACAGTATTGCTGTCAGTTTACTTTTAATTTCAGGTTAAGCCCTTCTGGATTGTAGTCCTGTATTAGATTAATAGATGCAGCTTATACTACATTCTAACTTAAACCCACCCTCTTAATAAGACAACTAGAACATATTATTGATATAGCGTTTCCGTGCTCTACTGATCAGAAAAAAAAGTGGTGGTCTACATATGCTAATTATAATGAAAGTGGAAAAGCTAGCAGGCAGCCGTAATGCTTTTCATGCTCTGAAAACATTAACCATAACAGACCTGAATATTTCACTCACTTTAAAACGGAACTCAATCACAAGACGAATAAATTATATTTTAATGTATTGTTTATTAACAATTGCATCACAGGAGGATGAAGCGCACTTCTATAGCTATATAGATGGAGGAGAATTCAATGCTAAAGAAGAGAGAAACAACCTCCTAGCAAAGAACATCCGGACAGACCATTCAGCCTATAGAATCGCCAAAGACATAACGCCAAAGTCAATGTTCCCCGAAGGTTCGTTCAACTCCTTAAGACCGTTACCATGCCGGGAGTAATGAAGAATGCAATCAAATGCAGGAGGACAAAGAGAAGCAGTTATTAATCTTCTTTTCTTCTACTCTATTAGCCCCTGGATAATGGGAGCTCCGGCAGCAATTAGTGGGGACCCTTCACCTGGTGGATCTATCCGGTAGGCGACCGACGGGGGGTCCAAAAGAAAGAAGGAAAGATAAGTTAATTGAGACAATGAAGATAAAAGCATCAAAAAGGAAAAAAAAAAGTACAACTTGCACTTTAAAAGACAAAAGAAAGCCTGCAATTTATAATGGATAATCAATATTCCAATGAAGATACAGTCGAGCGTTGAAATAAATAAGATGACCGTTGGGGGTCCAGTGAAAAATAAAACATACTGTTAAATGTGTGTCGACGTTTCGGTATAATTAACAAAAAGCTTAGGGATGAGAAAAAAAATAAATACAATAGAAGTGGTAAGATTAAACATCCAATGCACTTTACAATGCAGTATGAATAGTGCACTCCCGAAAGGGGACAGAGACTAGCCAGGGTGACGATTATTTTTATACAGATAACGTATATGATTATATAATCAAGGATGGAAGAAGTTTTAAGGGTATTTTTATTTCCAGGATATCATAATATGTAGTGATTGATTACTAATTAACAACACACAAGATAACTATAACTATCTAAAACTGCATATTCCTACAGGCCAACTTCAAGAACAGACTAGCAATCACAGACAGAATTATGAGCTTGTACGAGAGAAATAAAACTTAACTATCATGAATGATGCATGAAGCTTACAGTGGTAATATTTCAAGTGCTATATAATGGCTATTCTCTTCCTATCCCTCATAGTAGCAATAAATTAGGACCATTTTATTGCAGCCATTAAAGGTTCATTTATGGTTACATAAGGATTTCATAAGTAACAACAGGAAAGTATTTAATAATTAAATCAAATTATCAATTAATTTTTTATTTAATTATTTTTAAAAATATTAATTGCATATTATTTTATTAAAGTTTTTGGTTTATTATACTTTTTTTAATGATAAATAAATAATATCCGAAAACCAAATAAAAATAAAAATCCATCCGTTTGTCGTTCGGAACTATTCTCTGAGATTACCCGGTTGATTTCTTTTAGATTTGGCACCACAGCTTACATCATGATCCTCATCCAGTCAATAAATGCTAGTAGATAACATGAAGAGAAAGAAGCATTAGAGTTTTTTAATTAGTTAAGGATGATTAAGAGATTATCGAACTAAAATTCCTTAAGATCTTCATGATATTCCAATACAAATAACAGCTAAATCGAAAATCGAGTTGAAAATATCTACGGTCATGAGAATGTGTTTATTCCTCCTCATTCCGATATCTAACACTGTTATAAAAGCATCAAAAGATTAATGTTCAAATATAGAGGTACATATACAACTGCATTCGGAGGAAGAAACATCGATAGAGGAACCGCATCGGTGTAACATATGTATTAATGATCTGGAGGCGTGTTTGAGTCGTGAGTCCGAGTCACGATTAACTTTTACGAGCCTTATCCTTTTTACTGTAAGCGACATGGAGCTGTAGCGATCCAAATTAATACAACATAAGGAATTCCATGGTGGAGTTAATACACGATAAATCATCTACGGACCAACGAGGATAAGATAAGAGTTTAGTCAAACTCCAAAGAATTCATTTATGGAAGAAAATCGAACGGTACATATCAGGTTGCTAACTGCTCAAGTCAATATATATTCAATAAAATAATTTTTTTTTTTTTTATTTTATTTATTTGTTGATATTTACAACTGTATAAAAAAATACAACCAGTAAATTTGATCATAATGACATATGATATGATACAGGATGTAGAGAAACTACCCAGTAGTAGAA
>NW_027111631.1:613576-616650 GCF_000696795.3 Halyomorpha halys
AACTCCGTTAGGCACTAGAGAGCGTAAGTAGGGAAGGCCTTTTTTATTTTACCAACATCAAATTTATATATTTTTGTCTTATAATAAGAAGAAAAAAAAACATGATTAAGAAATGTCCAGTACGAAACTAGAATGAGAAATATGTGTATTCTGACCAAAGATATATCCTCCTGAGAATATTCCCAAGCAAAACTGGTTCTACCTTCCAGCATTCTGCCTTGAATTAATAATTTGGAGGAAAATACTTCCACAAACCTTTGTATGTTTTTTCTTTATTTTGTCTATCCTCTTATTTCGTTCAAAAATGAAATATGTTGTATCATCTCGGAGTCTACACTTTTATTTAGGGTTGTAGCCTACACTACCAACTACCAATCAAGCTTAATTGTATTCGATAGAGGTCTTAGTCTTCTAGTTGGAGAGGAGAAATAGATCACGGTCACTAGAAAGTGATAGCCAACCTGAAAGATGCGGGTTGATCGTTGATTGCTCTACTGGATCGGTGAAAGTGTGCGTATCAAATGCTTAACATCCAGTACCATTGTGATGGGTACGAGAAAGGTGGGTACCTGAACCGCGGTTGGCTTCGAGTAAGGGGACAGCGTCTAGGTCAAACTTTCCATAGCCAGAGACACTTATTCAGTTAAATTCTTGAAAGTCTGTGGATTAAGTATGAATTCTTCCTTACTTAAAATATATCGACTAAAATAATTCAAGACATGAGCAGACGAATGTGCTATGCTAAATGAGAATTTTATGTTTATTTATTATAAGGAAAAACTCAATATCTAACTTCTGAAATCTACTATATTTTAATCATTATTAAAAAAAAGTGTTATATAGAAAGGAATATTCAAAATATTATTCACTGCAAAAATCTTAATTTTCCGAAAATCTCTCATTACACTTTCATCTTATGACGTCTTCAAATATGCAATAAAAAAGTAAGCCCATCCAGAATAAATAAGAAAAAAAAATGATGACATAAAAACTTCTAACCAAGCTTAAAATGGTCAGTCTGGCAGTCAAGATCAACGCCGAAATAGCATATAAAAACATATAATATAAATAATAAATTTTGGCCAAAATATGAATTAAAGAACTTCTTAATTAATTCAATTCAAACATTTTTTTTTCCAGAAGTACTAAGTTTTTTAAAATGGTCAATAGAAAGGGCCGAATAGACGTAGCTAAATGTGTAATTTATGCATAGAATTGAACTGTAATAAATAAAACATTATTTTGATTTATATTTAATAATTAAAAATTAATTCAACTAAAAAAGTAAACAACTATGATAAAAGTGTTCATAACAAAACGATTCGAGCCATAGTTTGTATTCAATGAACTCCATACGTGAAGATAAAATAATCATTGAAGTATACAAAATGAAAGAATACAAATGGTGGGGGAAAAATAATAAATAAATAATTTTGAGGTTAAATAATACGTGTTTGTTTTAACTATTTTTCTTCATTTCATTATCTTTATAAGAGTCAGAATAAACGTTTCCCTCCAAATAATGTACATAGTTTTTTTAAAAGCATGTAGTTCTCTCATAGCTAGTCTAGCATATACCTCTGAAACGGTTCTGTACATAGGAGATTATATGATACTATATCAAATTATCTTAACTGTACGAAAGATTTGTTTGAACACATGTTTCTCCCAAAATAAAAGTGAATTTTATGATTTGGTTTTCAAGGCATGAAACACTCTTCATAATTGGTCTAGGAGACAGTAAAAAAAAAAAAAGTGATATTCTAAATTAGTAAAAAAGTAGAATAGAGTCATTTAACTCTTTGATACAGGTACGTATTTAATATGTAATAAAATAAAAACTTCCGTTGCATTAAGGACAGCAATTCTGAACATATCAATCAAATAAACACTCAATTTAACCGGAGTCGAATATAAAACAGAAATACGTAAATAACTAAAACATAAAGGAACAAACCACAAATGAAAAGTAATCTAAAAACGATCTTCAATCTGTCGGCCAATTCAACCAATTTACCACAGACACACTCCAAATGGATGGTCAGTGCAGTTACATTAATTTATTCATTTTTTCGTTATAACAGTTTATCATAATATTTTAAATTTAGAAGTAAAACGCTGTAAATTAATAAAAAAAAAAATTAAGTTGGAATTATATTTCATTTTAAAATCAAAATGAGTGTGGGAATGACATTAACATTAAAGGAAATCAAGTTATGAAATTTTGTATATATTTTTATTTTTAAAAAATGAGGCCTTCAAGAATTTAAAATACATTATTTTTGAATATATTTATTTAAATGAATTATTATTGCTATATATAAATATATATACTGATAACTTTTTTCTTGACTGCTGTAGATTTATTTTAGAGGGTCTTGAGGATTAGTCAATAATACAACTATCGGGAATGTTTGGCAATTTTGTTGTTGCATAATCATGCCCTACAATGAAACAAAATAGTATTTAAGAACTTCAAGTTTAATGTTTTTTAATACTCTTTTTAAGACGCTTGTAAGTGCGATGGAAGAACTCCACAAACTTTTCAACACCATACGACTCTTACCTCTTACATAAATCACAACTAAATATATAGTTTGTTAAAATCATCTCTACTGCAAGGGGACCCGTGGCCTCTACCCGAACAAATGTAGTATAACAAATACAAGAAACAACTTTAAGAGTTCACCGACAAACTTATACCTGAAATGTTAAGCCCTCTCCAACTCTGCCGGTATTCTGCAAGGTGCTTCTGTCATTCCATTGAAGTCTTCTTCACTGGAAGTCGGTTTTTACCTTATCTTCCCATTATATTCTAGGCCGTCCTCTCCCCTTTCCCGCAAAGAGTAGCAGTTGCATGCAGGTAATTGGGGACTAACGCCCCCACGGATTACCACAGTTCAGTACACCATGCACAATCCCAAGAACAGTACTTACTCTTGACATAAGGTCAGCTACAGTACACACCCTCGGGCCACCTTCCCTAGGAGAATTTTCCTATCATGAAGGGTATGTTCGGTTACCATAAGGGGCATGGAATTCAACTAAGATTTTGGAGGAAAAGAGTATATATA
>NW_027111631.1:616700-617065 GCF_000696795.3 Halyomorpha halys
AGGAGAGAGGATGGAGTAACTATTGGATGTTGTGACTCGGGAAAGCGTCCTACCACGAGTATTGGACGTTCCAATAAAATAATAAATAATAATTTCTACTTACTTTCACATGAATACATAGTTCGCATGTTTTTAAACATATTCTCAAAAAACAACACTCATGATTTTGAATAAACTCAAGATGTACATGTTCAATTAAGTTGTATTTTTTTATCAGCTAGGCCCATACATCAATGAAACAGTCTGACAAGATTTAAATTTTAAAAAAAGTTTCGTTTAAAGTAGCTTTAATTTTGTTTATTTGAAATAAAAGACCAGTTCGAATCCTTTAAAATAATAGATAAATAAAAATTATTAAAGAAGGG
>NW_027111631.1:624339-640216 GCF_000696795.3 Halyomorpha halys
AGAGAGAGAGAGAGAGGTTGGATCAGTTTCTTTGAGTAGAGCAAAAATAAAATATAGTGTAGTATAATTTACTTAATTTACATTCATAACCAGTGAGTTCGAGATCAAGGGATAGAAATAATAAAATAAAAAAAATGGCCTATCAAGGGAGGAAGGTCTATAACTCATTTCGACTTGCCAGTGACGATGGATCGACAGCCCGTTAGGAATATATTATCTTCTCGATCAAGAGGAAACGAAGCCTGAAGAAATTTAACGGGACTGTAAATGTAATCAAAGATATTATTACTCATACCTCAGTATTTACCGATATGAAACTAAGCACCTCCCCTGTAACTAATTTTACGACAGCGAGTTTTATGTAGTAATAAAATTCAGTAGAATGAATTCTTATCCTAAAAGTAATTAAAAAAAAAATCCCAAAATATGTTTCTCTCTCTTTTTTTTTTTTTTTTAAATTTCATAAACGTAAAAGATCATAAAACACAAGAATGTTAAGGCACAATTTGTTTCTTCTAACATTAAAATTGTTTCTTACAAAGCAAATTACTTTTCTAAATAGCTAAATAATTGATCCACAACAAAAAATAGTTAATATGTAATTATTTTTTTCATTTCATGAATATAAAAGAAGTTAATAAAACATTAAGTGTCAGATGTTTGGGAATTTATTTAATAACAAAACAGTATTAGATGTTTCTAATAGTTTAAGCACACTAAGAGACTTTTTAAATATTAATAAAATAAAACCGATCATGAGCGACACAGTGTGGTATTTTTTTTTAACATCTAAACGATTTTTTTTTTCCTTAGCCCCTTTAATAGTTTTTACAATTAATAATAATAATCATTCATTAAACTTAATTGTATAATTGTATTGTTCTTTTTACAGGAAACTAATAGCCACTAATGAGGGTAGCTAGAAATCTAGTTGTTCTCAAATTCTTCACTAGAGTTAACATAGTAAATACATTTTGAACGAACAAATATATTTTCTAGCGTGGAACTATTTCTACACCTTAAAATTAATTTAATTTAATTTTTCAAATTTATTTATTCAAAAGATATTCAGTGAGGTATTTTTATGAACTTTTATTTTTTAACCGTATGAAGATTTTACATCAATGAAATAGTAATTCTTCTCAGTTGACTTTTTACCATTTTATATATATATATTATTTTTTTAACTTGTGTCCTTACTTATCAACTATAGTCATATGCCAATGTCATTTTTTTTCTTTTGGATTATTCCTACTGTAAACCTTAGGAACTACTCTGACTTCTAGAAAAAGTTCTTAGGAATTCTTTTTTAAATGATTCTGGTTTTCCAATAAAGTCTTTTTCCATGTTAAGTGCCTGAGGACAAAACAAAGAAGATATAGGGCAGGTAGGAGGGTGTCGGGGCATGTACAAGAAGCAGTTCAACGCCCGCGGGGCTTTGACACAACCTCCTCGGTTAGCACACACAAATTAATTATAAAACTATTAATTATAACTTATTAATTAATACGATATAACGGTGTGTATTTCGTAGATATTTACAAAGTAAAAATATATCAATATGAACTTAGATAAAAATACTACCAAACAGCTCGCGTCTTCAATTGTTCTTCAGGACGTCTTAAATAAATTGCATACATATTTTTACATCTATTATATTTATATGAAGGCGTGGAGACAAAAACTTAAATTAAGCATATTTTTGGTGTCCTCATATTCGGATTTATCCTCATTTGTACCTATTCACACCTCATATATGAAATAAAATACTTCTAAAATTTTGCTATATACCAATCAGACACAGTTTGGTAATTAATCAAACATAAAAATATTATGAATTGCAGAAAGATGGTCTGGAAAATCGAACACCGAAAAATTAATGAAAGTAGGGTAACAAAAATAAATAATGAATTTAAAATAAAGTAAGAGCAAATAATTTATTTGTCGTCTTCACTAAATTTAAATTATTAAAATAATTTTAATGAAAATGGGCAGACTCACTTCCAAACCTTTTGTTCCATACTTTCCATTCAGAATTATTCTTTTTTACTAACAGTTCGGTTTACTATCAATATTATATTATTATTTTCTATGTTTTAATTATCGTTTATGTCATTATATTATAAAAAAGATAATGTTCTATTCATTGGACTAAAGAATTTGGATTTTTTTAATATGCTTCTATGATATTAACAGCGGTTTTTTTTTTGGTTTTTTTAAGCGAGCAATTCAACTATTTAGTTCAGTTTTCGTTCCGGACAGGTTGTCATAGCACAGTTCTGAAGAAGAAAAAGTCATCACAACAGCACGAAAAAAAACAATTCAAAATAACAAATTAACCAATGAAAAACCAATAAAATATAACGGAGAATCTGGTACAGACGGACTTCACTTCCATTTTTTTAAGAATATTTCTAAATCAACATTTCATAGCAGTATTAATTCATGTAGAATTTCTTCGGATTATATGATATAATATAATATATCATATAATTTTAAGCACTTGAAATTGAAAAATAGCATGAAACCCTCCACTCCCGCCCTCCGCGGTAGCCTTACTTATCTGACTTTTTAAACAAACAATTATAGCGAGTAGGTTGGTCGATGTACGACATGTCACAATCCCACAAGAGGAGATGATAACACAAAATAAAAGGCAATCCACGATTACTAAAACACTTACCCGACTCTAAACTTCCCATTACTACAAATATTATATTATGATAATCAGACAAATTTGGACGGAATTCAGCTCTGTGGCTCTATAAAACCATTAAATTCCTCCCGATTACAATCCTTACGTTACGTCACAAATAAACTCATCCACAAAGGCCTTTCGTTGTAGATTTGGCCTGAAATAGATAGGCGTCTTTTCATTCCAAACTCCTTAATCATCTAAACCCATTACTTGTTAATCTCTCATCTTTAACAATATATATAACCCGATAATCCTCCGAGGCGTCTCAAATGAAGATGGCCACGGGATCTTCTAATTTAAATGAATGTTTGAAGTACCACCCCTTTCTTGTTAGGTGGTTTCTTCCCAAGAGTTTGAAACATTCCTCATATTTAATTATTGTACAGTTATAACTTACAGTAAATAAAAAAAAAATTTCCAACAGAAATTATAGTTATAATGCACTGAGCAAGATAAATGAGTCAAAAATGTAGGACGCTGCAACGTAGGTGAACAACACAGGGCAATACTTAAAATGTTCTACGTAATAAGAATTTAATAATAACGGTCATTACTCCGCCGAGCTATAAAATGCTTTGGCAATTTCATGGCTATCGAGAGACCATAAAGAAGGATATTGGAAATCATTACACCGTCTCAATTGTTAAAATGTCACAGCAATAAGAGTGGCATAATAAATGCTATAAAGGGCTTTGTCGGACGGTCACGAATTTAGAAGCGTGAAGCTCTATGGACCAACCGACTGTCACGAGCGCCCAATTTCATATCGGGAGCCCTTTCAGGCAGATTTCGACACCGCACCGAGACCAATTTAGCCCCTCCGATTTTCGTCAATGCATGCTATAGTTGGGAGCTGGGGCATTGTTAAATGTTTAAGAGCATTAACATAAGTCCCTAGAATAATGCTCTGAGGTATACAATGGTATGTAAGAGAATTAAATTATAAATTCCGAAATAATTTCCTAAGAATAAATTACCAATCATGGCAAGATAAACGTTTAAATTGCTTTTTATGTAACCTGAATGCACCGGAAAAAATGTTTCATTTTATAGCAGTGTGCCGAATATTGAAGGAATTTCAAGTTCCAATTTTAAGAAAACAAGTAAATTTGTTAGAAATTGTAAAAATAAATATTTTTTTTTACACTCAAAATAAAGAAATTTAACTTACTATAAGGTAGTTAATGATCATATAACCCCTATAACCTGTAGGGGTAGTAGTTTTTATTATATGCACATATGAATATAAAAGTGGGAAATGAAAATTTGTCCTAACAACTATAATTCAATTTATTTTAGCAAAATTCATGAAAACTACTACAACTAGGTATATAAACGTCATAAACTACTTTATAGCCCATTAAACTAGCTTTAATTTGAGTGCTAACCCTATCTGGCCTAACCATATCTGTACGTCAAATGGTTTCAGAGATATAAATTTTTCAAAATAAATTCACTACTGATCTTTGAGTACGTTCCATACAACATTTTTATGAAATGTTGCTTTTTAAAAAGCTATATCTCAAGAACTATTGAACGTAAATAGGTATATCTATTGTTGTTGGTACGTTTTAATGATAAAGAGCTTGGAATAAAAAATTAATTATTTTCAACGTTTTGAAACGGCCGCCAGTTTTTATTCTCCCTACCTATACAGTTTTTATTATAGTAATGAAAAATTGGGGTGAAATAACTGCCGTTTTTCTCCTCTTGGGCTCTTGTACTATTTGCATGAACACTGTATGCTTAAACCGATCTGACGTTTTTGTTACGGTAAATTAGGTAACACTTCGTATTTTAATATCTCAGTTGAGAAGATAAAATCAACGCCTTAGGGGCCAAACATTTGTGACGTTAATAACCAATAGCCTTAGTGATATTTTTAGTTCGGGATTCTATTTTAGTCACTCAGTATTTTGTAATGTCTTTAATGAAGAAATTACTGTAATTAAATTATCCAATGGAGTTCTATCAATGGGTAGATTATCCACATTTTTTGTTTCATGCTATTGTACACCTAACATCAAATTTACTTGTTTTATATAATTTTTAATACAGTTTTAAATATCAATGAATAAGTTAGAAGAAGAAAAAGGTTATCTGTGCGTTGTGAGAAATTTTATTTGGATATTTAAAATGGCTGAGTTTAATTTCGCTCGACTATTCTTGAGTTTTCATTATTAAAGTTTTTATCTTGATTAGTTACGGCATGGAGATTCCAAATTTTAACAGGGTTTTGCTAAATATAGAAAAATCTGAACTTTCATTCAGTTTTTACCTGTGTAACTTTCCAGCTACCGAACATTCATAGAAATTCTAAATGATAACATTTACACTATTACAATTCTGGAATAAATTGAATATTTGAAAATTTTGATACCCAATACAGAGAATCAGGTACTGATGTATCAACAACTGAATGTACAGAGTTCTCTGTATTAAGCCAAAGTTTGTTACCTCTATCACCGAAACCATTCTTGGTATAAAACTCAATTTGGTCTTGAAATGTAAATTTAGTAAACCTGTTGTCATATTTAGTAGATATGTGTAAATAAAAACCCAAAAAGCTAGTTTGATTAAAAAAACAAATGCAAATGAAATGTTTACAGATTAATTAAGTTCTATTTGAAATATTCCCTTACATTTTACATTTTATTTTGTTTATTTCCTATCAAAAAATTTTTGCTACAACTAAGACGGAAAGAGAGGTGAACGATGAAAAATTGTAAACCATTAGATGAATGCATAATTTATTATGCTTGTGGTGATAAATATTTTTTCTGTAGCCCTTTCGTAAATAAGTTTCTAAAACTTAAATTTTTTAAAAACAATATAATAATAAAGAAAGACATTGGGCCTCTCTGAAAATTACAAAAATATATCTATATACATTAACCCGGCAGGAGTGTCGTAATATTTTGTCCTCCTAAGATGTGTCCCGTGAGCTTTTATATCATGGTAGACGATTTGCAATATTTTATTTGTATAATTGGATGTAATGATGATAAAAATCTTTAAAACTACTTCCAATGCAATTTGAAATTGAAATTGTAAATTGTAGCTCTTCCATCAGGGGCTGAAGAATCCAGATTTAGTAAGAGATATAAGATCTTCTTGCTTCGGTTCATGATTTAAAATAGGAAACGCAGAAGGTGTTCAGGTGAGCAAAAAAAAGATGTTGCAGTAAGGAGTGACTGGTGAGAGCAATGCTCAGTCTTACTGTTGCGAAGAGGCCAAAGTAAAATTGAATTGAGTATAAGTAGAGAGGTAAAAGAGGGAGTAACATAAACAAGCATTGATTTGAAAATCAAAAGATTATCGAAGGGTAGACGAAACTATAAACAAAACAGATGAAACACTAGGAAAATATTGATTTATTTCCCATGGTGAGCAAAATGATCAAGGCAACATTGCTCCCGGGTTAATACTAAGGATTATTTACAATCGTAGAGGAATTGATTGTTTATTATCAAAATTTAAATAAATAATTTCAAACATATCACGACGATAAAGACTTAATAAGTTAAAATTAAGAAGTGGATGAAAAAAACACGATATACAACCCTTATAAAACACTGACTCGAATACGGCATCATCACTAATGAAACGCCCATCTGGCTAGCAGAATTAAAATAGAACTACAATATCCACTGATAACTGGTACCAATTGATTTGATTTCCTGTTAAGTAACAGATGGTATTTAAATTAGTACCAGATTATATATAGGCTATAGTAATATCAAGAAAAATAAATAAAATAAAATATATGGGATCTGAAAAATATCGGAAATAAGAGGGGCAAACTAATGCAATTATTTCATAGAAGACTGCACTTAATTATCAACTACAATAATCTTCATTGTACAGTAGCAGGAAAAAAAATTCCAGATAATTTGAAAATATCTTCTAGACTAAAACCAGACAAGACAGTGCGTTAGAAATGAGTGAACGGAACATTGAAACTCGTCCACAACCTAAAAAGCTCTGTGAAGTTGTGAAGTGTGGCAAGTGAAAGGATTAGTGGCACATCAAGGCTGGCCTTACTTTCCAGTTCTCACCTCTGGGAGAGCTGTTAGGTATAACACAGTAGAAGAATAGCAAGGGAAATCTGAGGGATTTGGGAAGAAATTGATGGGTGTTAGTAGGTTTATTCAAGAGATTTGAAAGTGATTTTGGCATAATAATCTATACTATAATAGATAATAGGGGTATCCTTGATCTTTAGTTTAACATGTTAAAGCGTTAAATGGAGAAATATTTCCTTTTTTTTTACGATGTTAAAACGAGATAACGTATAACATACTTAAGAGTCTGTTACTAGGTCTGTTAAATGGAGAATGACGTCACGCAACAGACCAGCTGAGCTCGTCACCGTTATGTTTGATGTCGTGTTAAGTTACTTGCTCGTAGTTTGTGTTTTGAATGGTTTTATAACTAATAAAGCAATGAATGACAATAACAATGTAATGCCATTTGTCAATTATCAGTTCATTTTGATTCTCTTCCTCACAAATAAGAAGATCAATTACTCAGCGGCCAAAATTTCACAAAACTTCCACTTTTCACTTACTTTAGGCATGTAATAAATTACTTCAATCGAAACATAAAAGTAAACAATAACATGGAGTTGTGGAAGGAAAGGTTATAAAGCAAGTTGCTCAGAAAATCCGCTAGGAGCTATTATGCATTTAATATGACTTTAAATATGGCTGCTCACGATCCTATACTTATGACATCATGAATACCCCTAATGTGATTTGTGTAACATGTTCAGAGTTTGCTGTGTAGGATCAAGGGACAACTGAAAATAAGATATAATGTATTGATCGATTTTAAACTGACCAATAAAGAATTATAGAATATTTATTGTTGCCCCACTTATTTATATTTTAAAACTCATCCCTCCTAAATGATATGAATGTTATATGTTTTAATTTTGAGAAATCAGAAAAATAGTCCGAAGATTCTAAGTAAAACGATTTTTAAGCTATTTATTTTTTAAAAGATAATTTGTGTACAAACCATCGCAATAATAATTAACACACAATATTAAAAAATATAAAAATAATTAATAATACTAAAAACTTTAATGATAAAAATGAAAGACAAAACTGTCCTCCATTCTTAAGAAAAATAAGAACAGAATTCTTTTCTACGTCTATGCCTATTTCTCTTTAACTGTCTATTAAACACCGGATAGTATTTTAGTGGTTCCCTCCTTATCCAGTTAAACAAGCATATCTAGTTTTAGTCATTGATTAACTCAGAATATAAATAAATTAAATGCCGCTTTCTAAAACAGGTTTCACCCTATTAATTCTACAGGAATTAGAAAATTTCATCGAGATACGGTCTTACCGACAACATAATTATGAAACATCACAACAGGAATTGGGAAAAAAATATCAGTTTTTTTATATTTCCGATTCCGCATATTTTTCAATCCTAATTCTTTAGAGCTAAACATTTCTGATTGCAGATGCTAACACGTAATCATAAAGACGTTTTATCCACTTTTGTTTAAAAAGGTTAGAGAATCGAGAAAAATAAATTTGACCTTAGTCGTCACAGTAAATATTTAAACAAAGTTAATATTCAATGAGTAAATCAGGTGACAGTATGAGAAGGTGTTGATTTTAAACATTAAATGTAAGCAGTTAAACACTAAAAAATATTTTTAAAATGTAGAACTTACGGGATTATTCCTTAAATTATAAATTTTTTAGTAATTCAAAAAATAAATGTTTGAAATGTTATTCGTTATCTGGGGAATAACAATAAATCGTAAAAAATAAATATATTGATTATTTACAAATATTTAGCTAAAGTACCTAAATAATTCTCTATACATCTATAATTTAGAGAAATAAATAAAATTGGTTAAAATTTGTTATTTTTGTTACGTGCTTGTATCTACAACGTTATATCTGGATACTAGCAAGCTGATCTTTTTATAACAAACAAAGCCATCTGCTCCTGACGTCAGCCCAAAACAAACTAAAATTAGAGTTTATATTTATATGTATTTTATTTTTAGTTATCTTTAAAATATATCATACATAGAAAATTCATTTTCTGACTATAAATTTCTTCCGATGGGGTAAACGACACTTTGATCATTTTTTAGGAATGTAACATTATTGTACATTTTTATTTTTGTGTTAATGCTTTATCAAACGTTATATAAACCTATATCCTGAACTAAAGTGTAAAAAATCTCAATTTTTTTAAAACTAATTATCACTATAACTACAAATCATTCTCTAAACTAAAACTGAACATTGAACTAAAAACTGCCTAAAGAATCTGTTTTTTTTTTTTTTTTATTTTATTGTTATTAGAAGGTAACTTATTTATGTTTTGTTTTATAGGATTTATTTTTCATTGCTTATTTATTCTTTTGTTTTTCCATATTTCATGTTTATTAAATTTTATTACAAAAGCTGAAAATATAACCGTTGATTGTCCATTCTAGTTAATAATCTTTACATTTTTTTTTTTTTATATTTATTAGGAGTTAGCTAATAATTTATGATATGACTAACTGTTTCATTTTATTTTTCCCTTTTATTCATTTCTTTAACTTTTAATACAATGTATTATTGGATGTCTATAATAATCATTTGAATTCTGTCCTTTTTTTTATTAATTATTATTATTTAATTGTTTTCCAATTTATTATTATTAGAGATATTTTATTATTTTTATTTTTAAAAATTTTGTGTTTTACTCTATTACCCTAAATCCCACTTTTGTCAGAATGAAAAACAAATAATATGAAACAAAAGTGTATTATTAATATTAGTGTATAGTATTTAATAAACATAGTTATGTATAGTAAATAATACAGATATATATGTAGAACTATTGTTTAGAAGTACATTGAGAACACGATGACTGGGAGATGGTCAAAAGCCTTGACAAAGCGCCAGACATTCGAGGCGATCAACCCAACACTTAGAGAGATTAATGTTCATAGTTCACCTTGGGATGGTCCTCGTTTTAGAAGCAGGCACAGGAAATGGGTTATTATTAGGTGACAATAAACGCAAATAATAAGTCAATGGAGAAACATAAAATCTCATGAAAAGTGTATTATAACATAACACAAAATTCAACAAACTGTAATAGAGGATAACTATATATATATACAATCTTGAGTTAGAGATAGACTTCAAGACTATAAACTTCGTTTGCTATAAAACAATTGTTTTATTAATTAATGACAAGTTCAGATTAAATAATATTATATCTTAAACTATACGTACCTATAAAACAAAATCAGTTTTTATAGACTTTAGTTCACTGAAACACTCGTACAATCATAAATGACATATAACAGTATCAGAGGTTATTTTTTTTAAAACCATGTGTTAACCTCACTTAATGGTTATTTAGAGGTGGGGATAGGTTAGAGCCTGAAGTTAAGCATCTTTGCATATATAATATAGTTTATGAAATGTTTTAAACATTATGCCAGTGTACGGTCCGAAACCTTGATCAGACGAAGGGATTTTGAAATGGTTATTCTTCTTTCTCAAAACTTCAGCGAGTTGTGTAGTTCAATATTTAATTACTAAATTTTAAGAACTACTAACCTTTCAAGTAACAATCAATCGAGTAATTAATAATTGTCTAAATAACATATAATAATCTCTTTATTTTTCTAATTTTATAATTTATAAAAATATGCAAATATTTCAGTACTTGTTGATACCACTCCCCACACTTCTAGAAACAAAACATTCCGGAAACATAAATTTTGAAATCTGTTGTATTTATTATGAACCATCTTTAGTTGATAATTTAGAGATTGTAAAAATCAATTACATTTTATCTATATATTTATAATAAGTTTTTTATATTATTTATAGACGAGTTCTATATCTTTGAGGCGTACACTTTAAGTTTTAATTAATTAAAAAGCTAAAATATAACAGTATTTTTTTATTATCAAGATAATGAATAGCTTCAATTTTATTATTTAATCTATGAAATATTCGAAGAATACACCCAAAATACACTACTGCCAGATACCATAACTAAAAATAAGAACAAAATAGATAATTAATATGCACACCAATAGAAATGTACATGTCCAAATATATTTTACATTAAATTATTTACATACTTTATAAGTATAATTAATCATTTATCTTCTTTACATATGTTATGTTTGATTAAATGTTAATTGAACATGTTAAATATTAATTATTTTTTTTATGTACAGTAAAATGTAAATAAAAATAAAATCGTTTTATATTCGAAAGTTGCGAATGAAATTTCAGAAGAATTATATAACATTAACAAACAGGAAAGGAGAAACGTAATGAAAAAATCTATAGTTTATTATGTTATTTCAACTATTTGGTATTTTGAAGAGTAAAAGATAAGGAATTTTTACTAATATTTTGGAAATATCGCTTTATTTATACTATGGGATTCATTCAACTTGTGCAAAATGCTAAATATGTTGTCGTGCTAAAACTGTTGGTACACATTTTGAGTGAAATGTACTCCATGATTTATGGAGTAAGACATAAATAATTTTCTCAATTGTTCCGCCAAATAAAACTTCAGATCTAAATCTATAATTTAAATAAATGTTGATTAAAAAATAAAGTATCTGAAGTACGACAGAAATAGAATCTAAATAAAGAGGAATTTGAAAGCAAAGCCTTGAGCATGAGTGGATGAGGAGGAATTGGATCATTATACAATGAGGGATGTGGTCTGACCTACTACGAGAGACTGCTCAACAAACTATCATGTCTTCTGTCACTACCAGATTATTATTATAATATCAAAATTTTAATAATATTATTTAAATCTTAAGAATATTCAATTTATATTCATTAATAACATCTTCCATTCAAAAGTTTAATTAGGTTTCGATCGCATATATTTCATATGTGCCAGATTTTTTTTAAATTTGTTAAAATGTATGGTAAGGAGAACAATAAATTGTGTTGGAAAAATAAATATTTCGGCTTCACTGGCGTTACAGTTGTATATTGTAAAAAAAAATCCAATTATTCATAGAACAACTTTTTTTATGCATTAGAATCTTTTTTTTTTCACCACCCAGAGTACGAATTTTTTTCAAACCCAACCTTAATGTACGCCTATGTCATAAGGAGAACCACTATAAAAAAATCAGGTTCAAAGACTTGACCGTTTTTGTGCAGGTAAAATGGTTTTCCATCTTCGGTTATTTTCCTTTAATAGTTCACACGCTTTCAGATGAAGACTATAATTTTCGAATTCTTGGTAAAACAATTTATTTCTAGTTTTTATAAAACATTTCTTTTAAACAACTTATCGTACGATCTTTTTTTTTCAATCCCACCCTTATGGCACCCTTGAACCTTAAGATTCAACAATAAAAGTTTCAGGTCCTTAATGTAAGCCGCTTTTACAGATAGACTGAACACTAAGCCAGTGTTCGTTCGTGATCGATTTGCTATTTAGTTTTGCTAAATTTGCGATTTTATTTGCTTATTTGATTTTATTTGCGATTTGCTAAATTGCTATTTAGTTATTGCTATTTATTCGCCAGTGATCTGTTCGTTCTTTTATAACCATAGATTTAAATAAAACCTTCATCTCACTATAACGGCGTTGGGGAGCTTGCCTCATCTTTAGGATCACACTATGGCCATAGCAATTCCTATTTATAAAAAATCCAAAATAATTATCTCATCATCAGGTAATTTTTGAACTTATAAAAATACTTTACAATCTATAGGAGTTACAACATAAATAATACCTGACCACGAGTAATAAATATGGATTTTTGAAAAACAGGATAGATGAGGCAGACGCCGAAACGTTAGTATATATTTGTGTACATAAAATAGTGAGATATATTTTGAAAACGAAATTACAAAACCGGTAAGTGGAAATTTCAAACCAAATTAATGGGAACGATAAATAATGTATAATAGTCAAATGAAATATTTTTTTTTAAATATTTATTTATTGCAATTTACAACTGTACATTATAATACATTTAGTAAATCTGATCTCGGTTAAATTGGAGTGTTACAGGTGTGTAGAGAAACTATGTATTGGTAGCACTCTAATAACGTTTTACATTAGCAGGTCTCGTGACCATCTTCTTCGAGGATTGTCAGGAAAGGAAGAAGATGCAAGGTTAGAAACTAGGGGGTTTGAGTGGTTAGAGAGTTTATAATGGAAGGAGTGATATCTGGTTCGGGCTAGATCGGTTACGCAGGTAACATTAAGGTCTTTATGTATGATTTTATTTATGCCAAAGTAAGGAGCATTGCAAATGAAATATAAATTTAAAATCATTGATTAAAATGATATAGAGAATATTTGATTAAAAATGGCATAAATTAAAACATCAGACGACTAATAAACAAACAACACACTAATTTCTTCTATACATCAACATGGTTAAAACATTTATATTATCCTCCTTAAATGACCATAGAAAAAAACTAGGTAATTTTTTTAATGGAGTTATTAGTATCCATAGGGGCGTGACGGCCGGGCGGGTTGGGGTGCAGGTCCCAGTGCGCTCGGTTCGAAACGTTGTAGGTTCGTTCCTACCTGGAGCAGTTAACATTCATTTTTCGGCGGTCCCGAAGAATGAATCTTGACACTCCCACCTTGGTTAGTACCAGGGGTTGGCAAAAAGAACTACTAGGCCCACTTGCCGGACTTGTTCCCCCCACCATATACCAGTACCAGTATTAGTATCCATGCATTCAGAATGAAAAGCCGTACTTTGTCAGAAAGTTAGAATGCGGACAAATAAACTCAATAAATAAAATATAAATATTTTTGGTATCTTAATAAAATTGACCTATTCATCTTGAATCCATTGATACAAAAAAACCCAATTAAATAAAAGAACTTATTTTTCCATATTACATTTAAGAAATATATATATTCTGAGTTATTTACCAAACGGTTGAAATTAATAGAATTAAATGATTTGAAGAAATCATGCGGTTTAAGTCCTAGATATTGGTTTTGCGTTTTAATCTATTTCATGATCAAATTACTTTTTATAGGGCTAAGTCGGTGAGAATCCACGAATAGAATAATAAAACTATCGATTTTTTTAATGGCTGCCTCCAAAAATAAAAAAGTACACAAATGGCCAACACTTCCATCCAATCATTTGTAATTCTAGCTGAAGATGTGATTAGAACAAACGAATGTGAGCAAGGCCTTCCTTAGTCTTTTTAATGGTCTTCGGAAAAAGCAGCGGACCGTTGAAGTGAAACGAGGTCTGAACATTTCAAGGGGAAAATTACTTTTTAGAAAAAATAAATCCATTGACCTCAATATTTTTTTTGTTTATTTGTTTCAAGTATGTATTGAAGTTTTTGAAAAACGTAAAAAACGTCCTATAAAAATGAATTGAACATTTATGATAGTTCTGTTAGAATTTATGAGCAATAAACAGAACAGTTAAATAGAAAATATAATTGAATATTATTTTATACAAACAAAAGTAAAAGTATATTGTATTTATTTTATAATTTACCAATATGTGATCCACCCATAATACCCTACTTTGAAGGTATGTATAAATCAACTGCTTTGAAATTTTCAAATGAATTGCAGAATGGCTAAAATTTTATACCGTTTAGATTATCGTCTTATTTTAAATTAATTATTTCGTAAAAGTATTTAGTATTTATTTCACTAAGCCAGTTCAAATAAAGCAAAGTAAATAAAATTCGAACATTTATTACTACATATTAATAAATTCCGTGTAATACTATAAAAAAATAAAAATAAGGAATAAAATGTAATTTTTTTTTTAAAGATGTTAGTATTACTTCATAAAATTTTTAATTAAACATAAATATTTATTTATGATATGTTAACAAAAAAATATGATATTGCCAAGCTATCTAATAAATCTAATAGATTTTAAAAAAAATGTATACATAGTAAATTATTTTTATATTAACAGTATGTTTATTAAATTTTTAGTTTAAGTTTGTAAGATTAATATAAATTTACTTAAAAGTTAAGTTTTTAATAACTTTAAATGTCATAAAGCTTTAAATATAATTTCATTAATGACCCTCTAACTGTGACTACAGTAATTTTTGAGATATTCCATACGCTACTTGGATGATCAGTAAGAATCTATCCACTTTGAAATTCTCAGTAGCTTTAACACCTTCTAAAATTTTATCCCGTCTAGTAAGGGGGTGTCAGTAAAATATTAAAATTCATAGAAAAGGGACGAGTAATTGATTAATTTTGCATAATGTGGGCGGAGCTATAGGCAAATTATTTGTGATTTTAATATTTTTATGTTGCAACCATTTTATTGAGAAAAAATCATCATGAATAAAACCTATATTCCATACATTTTTTTTTAATAAACAAAAATCGAAAGTATATAGAAGTAAAAAAAAAAAAAAAGTGCTAAATATTATCAACCCTTAAAATGAAGAGAATAAAACAACTTTCTATTTTTTTTTTGTCTAAACACCAAAAATGAAGTAAAACATTAATAAAATAAGCTAAAAAAGAAAAATTTTATAAACTCCTCAAATGATAGAAGTATATATTTTTTCTTACCCCCTAAATATATTTATTACAAATATACATAATAGTCTAATTCTAAATTACATATATACAAACGTATGTACAGATATTGTGTTGCCGAATGGCATTTTAAGAGGGGTATAGGGTTCGCTGAAGGCAGTTTATACATTGATGGCATGTTTGACGGGGGCATAGATTGGCGAGAGACCATTTCGGTTGGTGGGTGGCAAATGATAGTAAATTTTACTAGTGACCAAAATCAAAGTAAGGAAGATTAAGGTTTCAGGTAGTTAAAAATTTGTAAATGCTCTAATTTTATGTAACCTAAAATAATAAACCAAACGTTTTCTTGATTAGAAAACAAAAAAATTGAAATACTGAAACTGAAATCTCTAACAATTTAAATTTTAATTTATATAGTATATTCAAAGCGAATATGAAAGGGTAAAATTTTTACTTATCTAAGTAATTGATTGAGTAATCAATATTAGGTATATAATGAAATTATAAAGTTTAGAAATAAATACCTAGAAAAAAAAATGACGAAGTAACTGCATATTAACAATTTTTTAAAAATTGCTACAAATGCTTCTACGAGCTGTCTACAAGAAGGTATATTTACCTAAAGTACAT
>NW_027111631.1:640306-644671 GCF_000696795.3 Halyomorpha halys
ACAATAAAACTGCTATAAAAATGTTTATTATTATCTGTTTATACAGATTACAGAAAAGATGGACATTTCATTTAAGGCATTATAATTTTTCAAATAATTGTACTAATATAGGCATACAGTAAATTGGTTATTGACAGGAGAAAATGTATACATCGTTGTTAAAAGTATCTAACAGATAAACAAATAGATGAAGACATGAGCTTCGTTAAGTTATTATGTAATGTTGACAAGGCGACGATTTTAAATAAAAACAAATCACTTACTTGATAAAATGCTACATTGAAGCCAGAACCAATTGCCAACTGGCAACAATCTTACAGACTGGGGTAGGTCTAGAAGTAGTTTTGAGGGAATGTGTGGCGAGATTGTGCCATTGGTTTTTTTTTTTGTATTTCTTGTTTGTATATACACCATTAGATAAAATATTATACATATATAATGGTGGCAGGTAATTATAATCTGCTACCAGTAGCCGTTTAGTCAGCCACGTGGGTTCGCCAACCCTCCGGGATCCACCCACCCTCATAAAGTAGGTACCCTTAATTGGGTAAAAATCACTTTCTTACACCGTTGGTACAGTAACAGTACTTGCTTACAAAGTACTGCACCCCTGTGACCCTTCGTGGGTATTAGTGGTGCAGATATATATATTTTTTTAATACAAACATAATTCTTTTAATGTTAAGTATGATATTTAAATTATGTAATTGTTTGTGTTGTATTATCCTGTGTCAAAAGAAATTAAAAGGATATTTCAGTATATAATTAACAAATATCACTGACGAATGAACTTTGAACCAATTTAAAACTAATATGTCTTTCGACTTAAATGATTAGAGCGACTTGACCGAAGGACTACGTAAGTAAGTTTTGAGTTTTCATGAGGTTTGGAAGACAATAAATTAATCACGCTTATTTTTTAAAAATCCTGAAATCGTAAATGATACGCCATTATAAAAAAAATATCCAATAATTTAATTAGGTTATAACAGTAACTTAGTTTATGTTAACAGTATAATTTTTAATAAAATAAAAGAGAATTTAGAGCGCTATAGAATTGAGTCTAAATGATTTACGAAGATCTTTGAGTGACAGATGTCAACAGCACGCCTGAAGGGTCGGATGACAATAGGTGGGTAGGCGATTCGTCTAGGGACAACCTTGGCTGGTTCTTACCAGTCTGAGGACATAAAAGAGGTAGATGGTCGAACTAAGAACTACTAAAAGTTTTTTTAAATTATTGTTTCTTTATTTTTTAAGGAACGAAATGATAACTTCGGAGTCAAACATTATTATGATTCAATAAACTCCTCAGTAATTCAGTGCCGTGAACCATTGCAAAAAAGCTTGATAGGATAGTTTCTAGGCCTCCGAAGCATTTTTAGAAATTTATTAAAAAAACCTGATTTCACATCATTTTCCTATTTAAGTCGCTTTTTAAATATTGCTAGATTTAACTATCTATAGTCTCCTCTTCCCGTTTTGGCTAATATTTCAAAAGGGATATGAGACCACGCTCCAAGAGGGTTTTAGTGGGGCGGGTCCGGACGGGAAAAGTTGCCTTTTTTTTTGTGTTGATGATGGCATGATGTCCTCTTTAGAGATTGTGCCATGTCGTCGTACATCGACAAACATACTCGCTTTAAATGTATGTTTTAAAGGTGAGCACATCGTTTTCTAATTTAAGGCACTTTTTAGATATTGCTCGATTTAACTATCTATAGTCTCCTCCACCCATATTTGGCAAATGTGATATAGAACTGTCGCTGTTAGTTTGATTTTATTATTATCTTTCATAATAGTGGCTATGTTCTAGGAGTTGCTTAATGTTTGTGTTATCCGAGAAACTAACGTTTTAGATTTTTTATTAAATCACTTGTAGTCCAAATTTTTGAAAAAACTACCTTTCTGCGCTTTTAACAGCATAAAAAGTTAAACCATTAATAATTTAAACTTCATTGGCAATGCCTGCTTTAAGGCAAAGATTTAAATGATGTTTTATAAGATTAGAATAGTTGGTGATTGTTGACACAGAGACTTTAATGCTTTCTGATTCTGACAAGTACCCAAGACTAAGACAGATATGATAAACTACCTGGACAAGATTTGTGATGCGCTCTGCTGTCCTGCCGCTGGAAGGACTCCTTGGGCTTGACTTGTTCCCCGCTTCCAGTCCTAGGACTATGGAGGTTCCCCGTCCTCCGCTTCCTGATGCCATAAGTGTGCACTGGGACTATGAGCTTGGGCCTGGGGATGAGGAACTCCTCTTCGCGATCAGCGTCGAGGAGGAGCCTCGGGAGGTACTCGAAGGATGACGCGGTGGTGGTGATGGACGGCGCCGTCCAGGCCTGGTCCAGCCCGGCCCAGCTGGCCTCGTAGCTGAGCATCGCCCGGCCAGGGTAAGCTCGCACTTTCATCGGAACATAGCTCAACTTAGCAACCTCACGTCGCCACGGCTCCCGCACTACTGGGATCTAAAGGAGAGTGGAGGGGGGTCGGTCGTTTACTCCCCCCACCCCTCACCCTTCACCAGCTGATCGTAGACTCCGATCATACTCCATCAAACTTGAATTGTATCACATCCAAATTCAACTCCAGGAAACCAAATGATGCACTAAATGTATTTATTTTCAAATAAAAATAAAATTACTATATTAGATAATAGATTTATTATAACGTGTATGCTTATATCAAGAAAGATAAGAAGTGGTCATCATCAACAAATATAGAACCTCACTTTCTGGAGGAAGGAATTAAAAAAAAATGAAATGAGGGGAAAATTTCGCAATAAAATACTTTAAAAATGTGAAAAAGTTTACAACGTTTCTACGAACTACTTTTCCGTCAGGTTTCAAAATGTTGTGATGAAGGTTACACGGTGACAGTGATAATGACTGCTGTCCCAGCCACTACCATCATATATACACTGATAATCTCAAACTCTTAAGTTATATATGTATGTTTCCTCTTTATCATTTGTATATGGTGACAGTTGTAATTTATTTTATGCATCATCAAGCTAGATTTACTGTCACCTTGAAAACAAGCACTTTCATACTGTCTCATTTTTGTGATATTAGTTGCACGGCAGAGAGATATCTTTCGTCACAGAAGAAAAAGTACATCAATTCAAAATGTCTCATAATATCTCTCTACGAGTGATTTAAAATTATATATAAGCAATAATTATTTATGCAAATATTTTTCTATTTTTTATAGCCATCAAAACCACTGTTATAATGAGAAAAATAATACAAATAAATATAGTACAGTTTATTCTATTATTTTATGAAACCACTAGGACAGAAGTTATCATTGATAATTTAAAAATTACCTAGAGGTATCAAAATAGGAACAAACAACTATTTATTGTGAAGCTTTTGTCCCGCTTTGCAGTGCTTCGTCAGGGCTGATAAGAATGAAGTTCTGCTGAGAACTGAAGTTATCTTTTACTATTTTGGTACCTTTATTGACCGCCACCCGGACTATCTTGCTCTAATCTACTTCATTCGGTAAACTATCTCCAATAAAAATTATCTACCTATATTACTACATTAAACTATTTACAATTTAAATTTAAATACTCACAATTTAATAAATTAAAATATCTCCATTTCCTCTAGCAAAAATGCGCAGATAAGATAATTTGTACTTCCTTATCAAGAACAAAAGAATTTTGGCAACTATCTCATTCCAGTGTCCTCGTAAAATTTACTGATTCTGTTGTATCGTGTCGGATCAGTTACCAACCAAGGATTCACTTTGGGTCATTTGAAATTAATGTGCACAGTTTGAACTCCACGCAGTAAATGAGATATTGCTACAACAATTGGTAGTGGAAGAGAGAGGAGGTAGAATCTGACATTTATCTACAATTTTGATCGAACTTGACAAATGTATTAAAATATTATATATAGGTACAGCTCCTCAATTAGACAGAACACAGAGCAGTTGTGGGAGTGGAGGAGGAGAAAAGATATCAAAACGTAATTGTCACCTAAATGCTACTACTAAACAACATGTTTGCCTGAGGAGCAAAATCTAAAATTTTCCATCAATTTTGACCAAATTTTCGAACATGGTGTGTCAATGAAGTATTTCTTAAAATATTTCTTTTGCATGTTTTAATGACTGACTGGAACTGCCACTTTAAATGGCCTTGACAAGACAATTTGAGTATAATAACCAAAATCGTGAAATCATTTTTACCAATATAAAATTTTCCTGTTTTCACATTATTGGGGACCAGGGGTGGTCCAGGAGGGGTCCAGTCCACCATATCACACCTATGGGTGTCCTAGGATATAATTTGAAGACTTCATATACGTGCCAATCACGTATACAATATGTATGAATACAATATAT
>NW_027111631.1:644731-665023 GCF_000696795.3 Halyomorpha halys
TATTCCTATCTCTTTTGTAATAGAATTTTTCACTTATCTGTTGAAAATAATACGACAATAATGTTTTTCTCTATAATTTTTATTAGATACATTTCACCTAAAATAAATGAAATAACCTTAATTTTTACAGTACCAAGTCGGTTTTTAGCTCTGAATTTCCAAACTTTTTGGATTTTGAAGTTATTACGTGTCATTCTCTCCTCTCCTAACCTCTTATTCCATGGCAATGTCCTCGCCCAGGACTGGAAAATGTTAATTAATCTAATTGGGATAATAACGTTGAAACTTTTTGAAACGCAAAAACACAACTCTACATTGTAATCGTATATCAGTATTTATAATTTTATTTTTAAAAACCTTCAATATTTCGAGTCGTAAAAGGCGTATTAAAACGTATTACTTTTAAGTTGTTGAGGTGAAAAAAACTTCCAAATATAATATAAAATATTCTATATTTTGCTTATAAAACGTTTCAGGACAATTTTCCCATACTCATGCACCTTTGCATTCTAAAAATGTAACATTTAAGTTATTATTATCAACAATTTTTATCTATGTTAAATGTGTATATTGAAAATTCTTGTAATCATATTTAACACATATTTGTCGTTTTTTTGGTTTTTTTTTTTCAAATCCCATTTTGAAATCATGTCATCTATACTCTAGTAGTTTAAAATTGTTTTATAACTACATTATTTAAATTATTGTCTTTCACTATTGGTAAATTCATGTATCTCTGTAGTTATGTAGTTGTGCTACAGAGATAGATGAATGCAATTTAATAAGAGTTAACATAATCAACTTCCTCAAAAGAAAATCCAGAATAAACAAGTAATATTATTAATCTAAAATTACAAAAAAAATAATAAATACAATTTTTAAGAATAAAGACTATCCCAGAAAGAAATAATCAGAAAACTCAAAAATAATTCAGGATTAACGATGAAAATAACTAGAATAGTAAGAACTTCAGGTGGTTTTCAGGCATGACTTCTTCAACTGTAAGAAGAGCCAGAAACGTATCTTATCTCAGATTCCTTTCTTATGGTAATTTAAAAACCGAGGAATAAGTACTGTTACCTCGTACAGTCTCAAGCTAACTGTAATTATGTTGTACAATCAACAGAAAAAAAACTCTGCAAATTGTCACATCGTATTTCCAAATAGTTAAGAATAAAACAAAAAATATAAAGGCCGATATTTTGAATCATATTTTATCCCTCTATCTACATCACTGGCCCAGATATAGTAAACCCTAAATGACTACTAATAGTTCCAGAGCATTAATGGACCACATACATACGACACTAGACCTACCATCTGTCACAGAATTAATCACGAGAAGGCATATCAAATTTTTTTATAGCCTCCAGTACTGTACGAACCCATTATTCAGGACTCAGGACTTATTACTGACTGGACGGCCACGAAGGTGGCAGACCCACATGAACAGACTCAGTCTAGACTGACAAGTAACTAAATTATCTCTGACTCAACAAACCTGGTGAGCCCTGTCACCACAATTAGACTGAAACTACTACCTTTTTCTAAAAGATCCGATTTCCTCACTCCCCTCATCAAATGTATTACCAACGCAGAAAAAGAAGTTACTCTCTAACTGTTTTTCCCAACCGCAGTAATCTTCTTGCACAGCCGTTGTTCAAGAAAAAGAACTGCAAACAAAGTACTGAACCTGCGACCCTTTATGGGTTGTAATGGTGTATTTTTTTTAAATTTAATTACAAAGGTCCATTATTGAAAAAAAAAAGTAAATTAAAGTAACAACTTGTCATTAATATAAAAATAAAAACTACCACTACAACCCATGTGGTTTAGGGTACATTACTTGGTAAGATTGTAATGTTCCTATACCAACGGTTACACAAGGAAGCGATACAGCCAAGCATTCAAGCTCAACCGCCTGGGTTATCCCCCACGTCATTCCCTTCCAGAAACTACCAAAGGCTGATATAATAGAGAATAGAGTGAGCCAAAAGTCCAATATCTTACGCATTGAGATAATCCACTTTTTAGTAATATACAGTTAAAAGATAAAATCTATTACATCAAGTAATGGCTTGTATGATTTTTATATCTTAAAACTAAAATCAATAAATAATAATAATTTTAGCTGAAGCGACCTTCTGAAGTGGGTCATGGAGGATCGAAGAGGATGAAAAGTTGAGATGAAACCTGCCTCATTAATTTACAACTTCGATTCGCAAATATGCTAATTTCTCGGCTTGATCAGATTGGATCGGATACTTAAGTATATTTGCATGTTCGAATCAAGTAGCATTCAAAGGTTATCTGAGCTTAAAAATGGGTGTCGACCAAATCATATAAATGTCACTTAATTTCTTTTTTTAATATCTCCTGGGTTCTAATCCGATTGTGGCGGATACTTATTTATTCGGTTAAATAAGCCGTGATTCAACCTTGTAGGTTTGGGAGCCCATCCTTGGCACTTCATGGGCTGTAATGGTATAGGTAGTTTTGTTTTTTAAAATTTATTTTTCATAAGTCTCTAAGTTGGTCATTGATTTTATAGGCCTAAAATAAAAAAAATGATAAATTAAATAAAAACTTAGATATAAATTTTATTGAAAACATTCATCTATAAAATAAAACCTTCTGTTACTGAGTAGTAGTGTCAGAGGTACTCTAATACCCCTCATGATCGGTTCCCAAACTTTTTTGACAATGGCACCCTTTTTGGGCTGAAAAAGGTCCCCTTTATATTTGATATTTTTATTTATTTATTTTTTTAATATTTTGAGAAAGTGGTATTCGCTGCATCCCTGGGCAATACACCTTGGGCACTTAGGGAACTGCTGATCAATAGCCCAGTGTTCGTTTTTAAGATATATAATTAGAAAATTTTTGATTTAAGTATCATAAGCAAGCAGTGGTGCAGTGGGGCAGGAACGCGGTGGACCGGCGTTCCCACTCTGCTTTTTCGAAAAATCCTATATATTAATAGGTGACCTATGCTTTAATTAGTTAATTAATTTTTAACTAGTTATTTAATAGGCGACCTGTGTTTTTTTCCGAGTTATAACTTAACAAGGGCTGAATGGGATTCAACGATTTTTAATAGCAGTCAAATAAATACACACTGAATTTAAGGCTAAAAATCGGTGATCACTTCGGAAACCACCTTGTAAAGGGTCCCCACAGGAAAATTTACGACTACACCACTTTAGGTACGTTTTAACCCCATATAATCATGCTCATTTCTAAGATACATCAATAGAAAAATTATGATTAAAGTTACAATAAGATTTAAGAATGAATTAAAAAATAAGGCAGCAAAAATAAATAATATGCTAAAGATTTAATTTATAAAAATTAAGTAAGAAAACTCGTGTCAGGAACGTGATCAGCAATCACGTGATCCAAGTTCGAAACTTTAACTTTATTCAAACAAACTAAAAATAATGCCATCCATTGTTGGGTAACAAACAGATTAAAAAATGTTAATGATATTCTCTGAGACTTCGCCAGATCTGATATAATATACGACTCGTGTAGCTCAAATATTTTAATAAGCCACTGTTTAAAATAATTATTATTAACTGAATTTTTAAGTATTATAAATATTTTATTACGAAATTATAATTTTTTCTGTATTACAATAAGAAAATGTGATAAATGTTTCACAACACATGATAATCATGGGAAAGAACCATCCAATGGCGGTTTTTCTATCAATGCTTTAAATTAAAGGATCCCGTGACCATCTTCTTTTCAGACGTCTTGGAGGATTATCTTTGATTACTAAGGATTAGCGATTGAGAACTTATGGGATTGGATGGGCAAGGATTTTGGAATGAAAAGATATCTATTTCAGGCCAAATCTGCAATGACTGTGATGTTCAGATCTTTATGGATGAGTTTATTTGTGAATAAGAAACATCAAGGAGGATTTTGGATTGTAAGAAAGAATGTAAAGGTTTAGTGGAGCCCTAAAGCTAAATTCCCTATGTTTACAAGAGTTTTGTATAGTTAATGGGATATTTAGAGCGTTTGTCAAGGTGTTGTAGTAATCGGAAGCGAGCAGTTTCTTATCGTTTCAGTCCATCATGGGTATACTAAGTAAGTCTCTTGTCAAGATGGAGTTCTAAGTAGCGAATCTGTTCAAGAGACTTTAGTAGGATATTAAAAAAATATAATATATGGAACGAGAGTAGAGGCTTACGACGGAAAATAAATGTGATAGGATTTGTTAGGATTTAGTTTGATTCTCTACATCTTTTTTTAAAATAACTTATTTAAAATTACAAAAAAATAATAAATATTTATATTAATATTAATATAATATTATGAAACATTAAATATGAGAAAAATCGGAATGAACAACAACATCTAGATTTATATAGTTTTAATAGTTATGTGCGTTTTTAAAAATGAATTTAATGTACAATATTTATTAATATATTGTTGATAAAAAAAAAACAAGAAAAAAATTACCTATACTGATAACTAATCCTCATTATCTAATATAATAACAATTTTTCTGAAAACAATATATTTTGTAAGTATTGAAATATGATAGTTTACTGTAATAACAGATAATTGGTATTTCGAACGTAGCGAAGTCAAAATAATATTCAAGAAATAGGGCATGTCTGTCTTTCTCAGTACACATTCCTTCACATCTGCACTTATTGGATCTGTGAGGGAAGGCGCACGAACATCATTAAAAGCTAACTCAGAGAAAAAGCATATCCATCCACAACAGGCAGCAATACAGACTTTTGGACAGCCCGTATGCTGAATTATATCAAAGGGACCGAAATCATCCGGGTGGGAAGGGTATCATATTCCAAGAGGGTGTCCTTCGATATAGCTCAAAGGAGGGGACTGCGTTATTCCTTCTAAAAATATTGTCATCTACTTTCCAATTTTTTTTTTTAATTATTTATTTAATCTAATTTACAACTGTACAAAATAATACAATAGGTAAATATGTATTATGTTTCATATACACTTGAAAATCTTGGGAAGGAACCACCCATTGCTGGTACTTCAAACATTAATTTAAATTAGAAGGTCCCGTGGCCATCTTCTTTTCAGACGCCTCGGTTATCAGGGATTGTTAAGGATGAAAGATTAAGATTTAATGGGTTAGGATGGTTAAGGAGTTTGGAATGAAAAGACGCGTATCTGTTTTGGGTCAAATCTGCAACGAATGGGATGTTAAAGTGTTTGTGAATGAGTTTATTTGTGACGTAATAAGGAGCATCAAGGATTTTACGTAGGATTTTGGATTGTAACGATTGGATGCGGGAAGAATTTGATGGTTTGGTGGAGCCCCAGAGCTCAATTCCATATGTCCAAATTGGTCTGATTATTGTAGTGTATACTAATTTTTTGTAGTGAATGGGAAGTTTAGAGCGTTTTTCAAGTGTTGTAGCAATGGGAATCTACGAGCAGTTTCTTGTCGTTTCAGTCTTCTTTCCAATTTAAAATAATAGAATTAAAATTAATAACACTGTAAAGATTGCCTTTCTGTTTGACATTTCTAAGTTTTCATCAATTTCTTTTTATCGTACTCTTCATTAAAACAGAATTAGTGACATAGAATGTATTATATATACTTCACTGAGTCTTCTCCCTTTGATTGCCTTGTGGCAAAAATTAAGGTGTTGATATCAGTCCAGCTAAGGTGGTATAGTCTAGCTATAGCCTAAAGCTACGCTTTGAAATTAATGAAACGTGAAGGTTCTAACTGTTCGTGTATTACGTTAGATTTGAGTAAATTTGAGATTCGTACGACACTTTAACGAATAGGGCAGTCTTTGAAAAAAAAAAAAAAAAATTTATCGAGAAAAAACTAGGAATCTGAGTGGACCCACCCATCACTCCCGCCTTTTTTATCTAACCTTTAGAACAATTACGACAAGTATCGGTCGATACACGGTACGATTTTAAGGATATCGTGACGTCAAAAATCATTTTAACGAATTTTGCCTTCCTGTTCCACACCCAATATCCCCTGATAATAGTTGGTCATATCAATTAAGAATTTTTTTTCGGAAGGCACCAATTTTTAATGTTTTCTGATTTTTTTTTTATTACTAAGTGTTTAAATACCTCATTATGCAAATCGCCATTTTTATTTGAAAAATAAAGAGTAATTTATTTATTTTTTAAATGAAGTTTAGTTATAAAATGGAAATATTTAAAATAACATATACATAAATTTGAATTTTTCGTTTGTACATATTTACAGCAATTTACAACTGTATTTATATAAAAACACATTAAGTAAATTTGATGTTATATCAAAATGTAGTGATAAAGGCATGTAGAGAAACTACCCATTGGTAGCACTATAATCATATTTCTACACAAGAAGGTCTCGAGGCATCTTCTTTTCAGGAGCCTCGGAGGATTGTCAGGAATAGAAGAGGGAACAAGGTTAGATACTGGAGGATTTTGATGGTTAGACATTTGAAATTAAATTTACTTTTATACCTGATAATCATTATATCTCCACCATTAGTGACGTTCCCTTAACTGCACCTCAATAAATAAGATTCAAAACTAATTTAAAATACAGGTTATTTTTTTTATTTTGTGTATAAAGTAATGTGGTATGCTAAAGTTTATAAGTATAAGTACCAGTATCATCATCCCGTAATAATTAGAATATGGTTAATTGATTTAACAATAGAAATGAACTAAAGATGATGGCTTATCACTACTACATATTGTAAATCCGGTGTGATGGCAATAAATGGGGCAAAAATAAATACATAAAGAGTTGTGAACGGAAATAAAGAATTAATGAGACAGAGAATGGAAATTCGGATTGGATAATGAACTATTTAATGAATTTAGAAAATTCTAAAATAATTTTAACAATTCAAAAAAATGATTATTTTTTAATTTAGTAATTTCTGTGTTTTCACAGTTCGAGGAGTAGACACTAATTCAGCAGTCGTACCGACCTAAATAAAAACAGGAAAAAAAGTTCATGAACTCTCACAAAGAGACATTAACATAAGGCTAAGCTGAGGGTAGCACTTTCACAGCCCACACCGCATATCATTTCGATAAAAGAAACAGCTACCATTTCACTTACTGCTAATCTGCTATTTTATTGGATAGAAACCGCAAAGGTATCACAACGAAAAGCCGTACAGCCACTCCATATTAAGAGGAGAAATCCATAAGGACATATAAATATTATTTTCTAATTATTTTTGGCATTAGTAAGTTGATAAGCGTTTTAAAATGGCGATAGCGAAAGGTGAACAGACCAGACTTTCGAGGAAAGCTCTTAAAAATGTTATCCACCAAATAGCCTGATCATAAATTTGAACATTATAAGGTAACACTGGAGAAGATGGTCAGGGCTGTGGTAACAAGAAAAAAAAAACTATTTATTTATTGAACAACTATTTAATGGTGGTCATTTAGGTCATTTTCGAAGTTCCCTTGTGCCATTGTTTAGATCGCAACACAACAGAACGGCCCTGCTGAAGAACTAAATGGTGGGTCGGAACGTCGGATAGTTTTCAACTATTTTTCGATATGTATATAGTTAGGAAACCATGGTATAATCTTTAGGTCTCCGTATAATCTCCAAAACCTGGCGCAGTGGTAACAACAAGCATTACATCTTTAAAGCCTACATGTATTTTAGTACCAAGGGTTATGACCATTCAGTCAAATTCATGTTCTTTAGACGCGTATGCAAAACTTTCTCGCTGTGCCACTATCCTTTTGTACAAGAGATCTACAGTATCAGTGGCGTAAATGCCAAGGTGGCAAACGCAACTGACCTCGGTCCAAGGGCATGTCTCCATTTGGGCGTCGATAAAAATGTATTTGTTTTCTTTAGAATACAAATTTCATTTAAAAATTTAGTTACCTCCAATAGCGCACGGAAATCTTGAAGAAGTAATAGATAAAACGCTCATCCTTCCAGAAAACCAGCAATACCAGGAAAGTATAGTTATTACATTATATTAAACTTATTACATAAAATAAAAAATAATATATGTAATATTACACTTTTCATATTTTTATTAAATCGTAATATAAACATTTTTGATAGCATAAGAAAACGTACCTACACTGAAATATATTGAGACAAAATGTAAAAAATAATAAATAAATAAAAGCTTCTTTAAACAAATAACAGTAAGAATAAAATAAGATAGCATAAACTACAATTCAACTGTGTTAATGATGAAAACACGAGTAGCAGAGCTTCATCGTATTTTCCCTTAATCATTTTTTTTTTTTAACATCTAAAAAGTAATTTAATTTCTTCAATAATGCTTAAAAACATTTACCCCACTTTTATGGTATTGTGCTACCAAGAAAACAACTCTACATTCAGCGAGCTCTATAACCGGGACCACTAGAGGTCTTAGGATTTGGAGGACTTCCAAACCCATAGGATTTTCTCACGGCTACAGCAACAGCGTAAATAATTATCTGCCACAGGATTCGAACAAGGATCTTTGGAATTGGTAGTATAGTGCCTTGCCACTGAGCCACGCCGTTCTCTATGTATACGTATTACATAAGATATTCCAGAAAACCACAAAACCGTGTTACAAGGGATAACCAATCTGATCTAAAACGCAGCTCTATCCTCTTCCTATACAGATCATTTGTTTATTATCGTAGGAAATTCGGCAAAAAAAATTTATGCCAGATATTACAAGAATAAAAAAAAATAGTGCAAAGAATTATCACTTGGATTAATAAATGTTTATGAAAATTTGTTCAGTGGGAATTAATTTATAACAATGCATAAATCAGAAGAATTTTTGAAAGTTTCAAAGATACGTCACGAGTATTTATAAACTACAAAGCTTCCTATAATCGAAATCTTGGCTTTCAAACTACTCAATAACTTTGCAGTAATGCATTTCCTAATTACCAAGTTAAGTTGCAAGTCTCCTTGATCTATTCATAATTTCGGTTAGATGCTAAATGGAGAAGTGTGAAAAAACACCAGAATGTCGGCGTGAAATGGTATTTGAAATGATTTTTGACTTTCGATCTCAAGCCGACGGAACAAATCAGTTATATCAGCTTTCAACGTCGATAAATTTCCCAGCGGGGGCCCCGTTCACTTTTGTTGAGAAGTAGAACAGAGCGGATCGGACCGTATCCAGGAAATCGCAATCCTTCGTGAAGAATCGTGTATCAGAGGTACGCTTGTCTGCAAACCGACCGTGTGGTTTTCGTCCCTGGAGAATTTCAGAAAACGTTTTAATTTCGTGGATACTGCCATAAAGTAGGGTTTTACTTGTGAAATGCCGCTTCACATGAATTGATGAAAGAGATTACAATACAAGCCAATATTTACTAATAAGGAGCAAGTTCATGGGTATATTCCCATGGGACTGACAATTAAATCAAGATGAAAGAGGTTTGGACAAATGGTTTCACACAGTTTTACTTTTAATATTTTTAAACATAAAATGATTTCCATGCCTAAGTATACAACGTGTTGATATCATCTAAAAAATTTTCAAGTATGAATATAAATCCAGGCTAGTTAAAAAAACATCATATCGCATCTTCTTCAATGAAATACTAAAAATGCATTGCAAAGTGCATTAGGGGAATTCGTGATGTTTTATTTAATGTAAAATTTTTTAACATGGTATATGTTGTAAGTATAGGATTTTAAGCAGCCTAATTTGAAGTCCTTGACAACTTTTTAGTAACCTAGCACGACAACAAACAAAAATGGTGACAAGCTCAGCTAGTCCGTTGCGTGACGTTATTCTCCAGTTAACAGACCTAGTAACAGAATCTCAACTATGTTATATGTTATATCGTTTTAACATGGTAAAAGAAGAAAATATTTCTCCATTTAACATGACTTTTTTTGTTTAATATGCTTTAACACGATAAACTAAAGACCATGAATACCCCTATTACATAGTACATGTTATCTGCATGCGTATGGATAGCTTAACGTTCATTTCGGTTTCAAATCGTGGCAAATTTTATCGATTTAAAATAAAATAGCAAACTATTCAGCTTAGTTTTCGAGTTATTCAGTCAACATTTAAAAAATACGTTAATTTCGCTTTAAATCCGAATTATCGTCCTAGTTCCAACAAAAACTTACAGAAGGAATCAAAATTTGGCTTCTAGAAGATTCAAAATTCATCTTGACTGATTTTATCCATAGATAATTTTTTTTTTTCGACCGATAGAATTAATGAACATGAAAACGAACATCAAATTTATAAATGAAACGAATTTTATGTCTCAAAATTCTACCTTTATAAAAGTAACAATTAAATAATATGTGTAACATCTTTTTTTAACTTAAAAGCTAAAAATCTATTTTAATTTTGTATTCTTAAGAAAGTTTTTAATAATTAAGTCCCTTATTAAACGTATATATTTTTTAAGTATTCTCTTTATTTATTTTTAATTTAATTAATTCATTATTACTGTTATCATAAGCTATAAAGGTTTATCAATCACTTTTTTTTTTTTTTTTAATATTCGTTAAAAAATATTTCTTATCATATTATCTTATTTTTTGTGTCTTATTTTCTATTCTGGCTTAGAAATGAACACTTACATGATTAAATGAAATTATGTATTATATTATAGATTAGAAATCTACATTTTATTGTTTCATTTCTTATACTCGTTTATTAATCTACGTTTAGGATTGAAATTTAAAATAAAAATGCACTAAAAAATATATACAAAAGATATTGGACAATATAAATTCGAAACGTCACAGTGGATAAAATAAAGGCATAAAAAAAATAAGGTTTTTCAATAAGAAGTCATTAAATTGTTAATTAAAAATATATAACTATATTACTGTAGTAAGATCTTTTGAAATAAATTATTTTAATTGGTAAATGTATCCATTTTTAAATTTTGTTGACTAAGTTTTCATTTTATGGTTATGTTGTTTAGCAATGGCGACATTCATACTGCCATATTATTTGCCCATGAGAATTTTTTGTATTCTTCAAAGAGCCATGAGAAACATTTAATCCAATAAGACGAATTTTTCATTAAAAAAACACATTTATCTCTAAAGAGGGAATTGTTGGATTACGGAAATTCTGTCTGTATAAAAACCTTCAAATTCTTGAAATGGATGAATATTATGGTTCATCATAATACAACAGAATCCTCAAAGACTTTTTTTGTGTAGAAGAATAAATAAATAGAAAAATATCCGAAATTCATTGTTTCAGTAAATGATGACGAATTGTAATCTGGGCACGATGATGAAACGTTAGTGAACTAAGTAGGTAGGTGTGTGATGTCGAAAAAAAATAAAGTGAAAGGGTTAAACCTATCCTTTATAATGGTATTGATATATCGAATACAGAATCGAGTTAAAAGCACCATCAATGGTTGTGAAACTGGTCAGGAAGTGGTTGGAGTAAAAGCCTGTCAAGTATACTGGGGACCATCTTCGTTCTTTGTGGAAGAGTGACGTGGCTGCCCACAAAACCGAGTTACACCTTTATGGTTCTTAAAAAACAAATTCACAAAATAATTAAATGAACAAAAAAAAAACAACAACAAAACTAAAAAATGAATATAAAAAAGATTAACCTATAAAATTTATTTTATCACTGAAAAATTCCGAAATAAACCTTCAATCTCAATAATAATTAATAACCCAGTCTTTAAAGTTTCGTTAATTCAATATCATGAGGACTGAAAACACAATACGTTACAGTCTACTTGTGATGGCACATTCCACATCAACAGCCTAATATACACCTGAATAATAAGTATTAAACAGTTAATCCTGCAATGATCCTAAAAGGTCTTTTGGCACTTAGTTCAGGGAAGTACAACAAAGTGCAGAAAATACTTTAATTTAGGTTAAATCAAGCTGAAGTATATAATTATAAAACATATTCACTAGACTTAGAATATAAACTATTCTATATTTTGTTCTTGTATAACGTTTCGGGATATTATCCCATATTCATATACTATTTCATCCTCATATTTATCACATTTCAAAATGGAAATTGATAAAATATATGAAAAATATGAGAATGAAATAGTATATGAATATGGGATAATATCCCGATAGAATAGAACAAAATAGAGAATAGTTTATATTCTAATTGGAAGTTTTCTTGATCTCAACAGTTTAAAAATTAATATAATCAACTTCCTACAAAATCCACTATTAAGATGTTTCATAACATCTGTGTGAGGCATTCGCGAAAAATTAGCAATAGAAACACCAATTTACTGAGGGCGAACAGAGTCTAAAATGTTCTAACAATGTTGAACAAATTCTTCAAAATACTGGGTGGTCTGCGAAGTTTCCCTGAAATTCCTCTCCCCTTGAAAATTGACCTCTCTAAGTAACTACTATAATAGTAATAGCAAGTATTATAACCTCTTTGAGTAAAGTTTAACCAAAATTTTAATAGTTCAAAGTAAGTTCTCAAAATTCTCAACTTATTGAGTTCTCAAATTGTTGGGGAGGAGGAAATGAGATGACGAGATCTGTGAAGTAACATTAAACCTAGGATTTATGAATTTCCTAATTACGCATTGAGTTATTAATAAAGAACATCAAAATAAGTGAAAAGGTTTTATTACATATAGTAAGATCTATGTACATACAGAAAATGAAAAGCTATTGCTTTGAGTAAAATTGGACTCTAAACTAACAATACATATAAAAATAAATGTCCAAAAGATGTTCTTAGACTTTCGATCAAACTAAACAAATCATTAAACATTTTCTGAGAATATTTACAATACATGGTAATTTATAAAATAAAGAGTCTGTTGTCTAAAATAAGGGATCTCCATTTAAAAATATATTTTATCAATGCATTGACTATAGCTAATAAAAGAAAATAATAGATGATTAAAAATAAGTTTAAGTTTACAGCCTAGACATTTCGGCCCGGTAAGTGGACTTCATCACTAAGTCCACTTTGCTATAGCTAAATAATTCCAGTATCAATATTACAGACTCAGAATTTATATTATAAGGAGAACTATTAATAATTCCAACTTTAAAGTTATTATTGTTTTTTTAGATAGTGTGATCAGTGAGCCAGTAAGTGAGATATAATAAAAGAAAATAACAGAAGATTAATGGTGATAGTTAATTATCCATCAATGAAATGAGAAGATTAATTTTTTTATCAGATAACATAAATAAGATATATAATCATTAATTTTTAGAAAATGTCTTATGAACTGGTAAGAAGAAATAAATCAATAAATAAAACTAATGGAAAATAGTGTAAAAATTTAATGAAATTTTTTTATTATTATAACAAATAAATAACATAACTAAATTAACAAGATAAGTTTATTTTTTAAATGAGTATATCACAATTATATTTATTAAATTAAAGTGATTATTATTAAACAGAATTGTAGAAAAAAATATATTTATGGGAATAATTCAGTGAACAATATAGAAACAAAAAAATAAGTTTGTTTTTAGTTAAGATTACAGCCTAGACATTTCGGCCCGATAAGTGGACTTCATCACTAATTCCACTTTGCTATAGCTAAATAATTACTAAGCACAAGTATGGAGACCCATCCTAAGGGCAGTTTTAATCACACTCACTCTTTTTTTTTAAATCACTTCAAGAGTACAAATTTTTGGAAATCCAGTCCAATTGTAAATCTAAACATTATGCTTAGAGTGAATATCATAATTACTAACAACTTTGCTGATGAGATGTTTATGGTTAAATACTGAGTTTTCTTATTAAAATATGACTTTCCCAACTCATTAATATATTAGTCTCCATTGCAAACAATTAGAAATATGTAAATGTACCCAATAAAGTAAATTATAGTGATTGAAGCATCCTACAAATGAGAAAATATTTTTTGAAGTTAAGTGATCATCATTCTATTTCAAATACTAATTGTTTAATAATTAAAATAAAGAAAAAGTAATTGGTAACTCATTTAGAATCATTTTTATCAATCATAATTAATTTTTTCAAGATGTACGTTTATTAAACAAACTTAGGTTTAAAGTTTAAACGAAGATCATAAAATGTCCAGAACTAAGAAATATTTTTAAAATAATGGAGTAGTATCATGTTTATCAAACTTTACACTTTCTAATACATATTTTTATTTATTTATTATTGAACAATGAAATCAGAGTATTTTACATCAGAAATTGAGAGACAATTTTATTGTAGTGAGTAGAAGGCATTTGTGATGGGGGATTTCTTTAAATTATTCTTTTGAATAAAAAATAACATTATGTATCCTAACTAATGTGTTAAATAAGACCATTTTATAAAATGAAAATTTTAACAGTAAAAATTTAACACTATACTAAAAATAAAATAATAGCTAAAAATAGTTTCCAAATATTATTTCAGTTTCAAATACATTGCAAGAAAACAAAAAGAAAGAAATCGAGAATATAGAAAAATAATGTTTCAAAATTGTGGAAATGATAGTTGTAAATGTTTCAATAAAATGAAAGGTAACTAGTATGTATTGCAGTAAATTGATTTTAAGGAAGCATTATAAATTGAAGATGACAAATTATTTAATTGATAAAGGATTTTTTTGGAATCTTATTTATTTTCAATAAACAACTGGTTGCTTTAAATTACGCCATAACACATCTGAAGTCAAGTAAATCCAAAGTTTTTCAAATAGCTTTTCTGAATCAGTTTTGATACTTACATTTATCTATATCTAATTAATTTATTGAAGAATAAAGTGGATAAATTTTATAATGCTATTAATTACTTAATTTATTGAAGTTTCCATGATTGTAGAAGTTTTTTAAAACCCCAAAACTACTTATTATTTTACTTACTTACTATATATAATTTTTGAATCTATACAGGAAAAGTGTCTGGAAAATGTAATTAAATAATATGTTATCCACGACAATGATTTCCATAATGCATTTATTCTAATAGTAATATAGAAATTCCACCTAATGTTATATTTCATGAAATTTACGAGCAAGAGGCATCTAGCGGTGAGATCTTGAAACACTGCGCTAATAGTTTACGGAAAGGTCGGTAGAGTGCGGTTGGGCGACAATAAAAGATAACTAAAAGGTATTTTAAATAAAAATCAATTCTTTTTTTAACACATAAATTATCAATTTAACTATTTCTCTCTATTGGTTTGTTTTCAGAAATTTATAATTCCTACAGTTCTGATAAATAAACAAAATATTTATATTAAATGAATTTATTAAAAAACAAAAGTAAGAATTTTGCAACAAAATAATAATTATAATGTATTTTTTAAAATAAAAAAACAAAATGTTAAGTAATATTAATTTTATCTGTTTGGATAATTATATCCAATATATCTTTAACTGTTAGTAAAACTTCAAATTTCTGGTATTAGAAAAACCTATATGCTTGAGTAATAATGCTTAAAAATCAACAGAGATTGAGATCTAAAATAAGGGATCTCCATTTAAAAATATATATTATCAATACATTGACTAAAGCAAATAAAAGAAAATAATAGATGATGAATGAAGATAGTTAATTACCAATCAAACAAATGAGATTTTTTTTTTTATCAAATAACATAAATAAGATATATAATCATTAATTTTTAGAAAATGTCTTATGAACTAGTAAGAAGAAATAAATCAGTTTGGATAATTACCCAGTATATCTTTAACTGTTAGTAAAACTTCAAATTTCTGGTATTAGAACAACCTCAATGCTTGAGTAATAATGCTTAAAAATCAACAGATATTGCTTAAAACAGTTTATTTGTTGATGAAATGATCTCAAGGAAATCATCACATAGTTTAATGTCATGAATGTCATGAAGAAAAAACAATAATACACTTGAAATATTTAACTAGCAACAGGGACTTTTATTATTGAAAAATAAATTGTACATCAAAATTTAAGTTATTTGAAGCATAGTTATTTAAAGCGGATTATATTTTCCATATAGCACAAATATTATTAGCCCTATTAAGAATTTGCAATTAGCAATTCATTTAATTGTATGGAACTAGCCTGTGTCATCTATTAGAAAATTCCTGGATCTGCCATTGAACCATTTTTGGTTATGATAACTAGTTCAAACCCTTTTTACTGAAAACATGTATATAAATAGTTTAAAAAAAATAAAACATGATCATATTAAAAATCCATAATGAAATGAGCACAACTCATTTTTCTAAGCTTCCTCCAACTTATATTTCTAGTGGATTAACTATTGTACGTATTGCTTGATTTATTGAGGTGGTAAGAGTCCAACTATAATCATTTAAGTTGTGTCTCTTAAATTCTTAATATGTAATATAAAACCTCAATTTTCAACTCATATTTTAGACTGACTTTTAAAATTATTTAGTACTTAAATAAAAAAAATATATCTAATGGGATGAAATAATAAAATAAAAGCTGAGTTTAAAAAGCAGAAATTCACATAGTTGAATTCATTTCCATTTAAACATAAGCTCACAGGACATAGACTCTTCCTGCATTGAATAATACATTGATTCGATTTTTTATATTTGGTAAGATTTCTATGATAGCTACAATATTAATACATATATACACAAAACTGCCACTTTGGAAAATAAGTTGGCTTCAAATATTTATCGGCCTAGTTTAATTTTATTTCAATAAGAGAATACTAAACAAAGAATACGTTAATCATTTAGTAACAGCACAAATACAACAAAAATTATCCCTTTACTCTCAAGTTTATCACTATAAACAACAAAACCTACCTTCAACAGTTTTGTTTTTAATAGTGATAGTGTGATCTGTTAAGAAGAAAAACTTTTTAAAAAGGTTAAATTATATATTTTTATTTATAAGAAGATGGTCAACTATATATATTTTTATTGTTTGACATGAGTAATAGGCAAATAATGATTACGTTTTCTCCTTGATAATGGCCTAAGGGCTGATACTTAAAATTAACCACTCACAATCAATCAATAAAAATATATTACATTGGTAAACTAATTAATCATTTAATTTAACTTTTCATTTCTGAGTATCTTCGTAAGGAGGAATTAGTTACCTATTCTACTTTCAACTACTAAAACCCCCTAGAATAGTAATTTATCCAAGCTGCAGATTAAAATGTAGACGACACTGTTGGCTTTATTAGCATTCTCAGGGTGGCCTGAATGTGTCTCCTACATTTTTAGAATTTTTATGGCTAAAATTAGTCCTCAGCTTTATCAGGATGTACTCTATATACATTTGAATTCAGAGACTGAACAATACAATGTTCTAGAACAAGGGGTCTACAAACCTTTTAGCCAAAGGATTCCCAAGAGCCAAGACCTAGCTCATCCTACCAACATTGTAATGTCATTAATTGAAAGTAAAATTTCAGTTTCATTAACCATATAATGTTTTTTTCATTAAAAACTACCATTATTATTTATTTATAATTTATGAGGAGAAGATGGTTGGGGGGTGCGGTCAATGAAACACAAATAAGTTAGTCATACTTATTTGTGTTTCATTGACCGCACCCCCCAACCATCTTCTCCTCATTTATCATCCACGGTCAACTATCTCTCATAATTATTTATAATTTATTAACTTAGTAAATATCATAATGGCATAAAAAAATGAACTGGTGGGTTGAATCGGTGGTGCTCGCAGGAATGATTTGGTGGATAGGACATGGTTTGAGTTTGAGGACATAGTTTTCAACTTATTTTTCAAATAGGTTAAAGTTAATGAGACAATTTATTGAAAAATATAAATTCTTATATATTTCAATCTTTCCTGCTATTAACATCACAAAAATTTATTTCTCTTAATATTCCTTTTTGTCACTCAAATATTCAAGAAAAATATTATGTTCAATAATTTAAAAAAAACAAAAACAAATTTAATAAAAATAATTTTTGGTCCACTACTGAAAATGAAAAAAAGACCATTAAATTGACAGAAACTACTTGTTGAATTTGTATAATTAAATTATGAGATAAATAATTTGGTCAACATTTTTAATATGTCACAATTACAGATATTATTATAAAATAAAAAGGCATTATTAGATCCTATTAGAAACTTTGATATGCTATAATTGAACTGTTATAGAGTGGTCTAAAATCATTGTGTCCCAAAAATCCAATAAGTTATTTTCAGACTCCATTTACAGGAAAGTAATTGCAGTTACATAAACACTTCTAGAGGATCTAATGTGGAATACAATTCCATCAATACTTCCTTGGATTATATGGGATACAGTTCACTGGCAAATCAGCACAAACGTGATAATTGCTTTCATATCTCACAATATCGAAAACATTTTCTAAGGAGACAAATGTGGAAAAATACAGAAAAAAATTTAGCAGATTAATAAAAAAAAGTAATGTTCGGTTGAACATATGAAAGTGCTTCCATCTTATTGGAAACATTATTCTCTCACAAACATATCAAGTTAGATTACTTACACAAAGTTATTCCCATTTTCCTAGATAGCAGTCATCAGAAAACAACTTAGGTAGAGGTGGCTTCATTTTTTAAAATTGCTTACAAATATGCCCCATTTACACATTGGCCCCAATCCACCCTACATCTATATAATTTTAAATCCATTAAAATCATTTTTTTTTTTTATAACAGCTTTTATTATAGTTTTACATAATTTTTATTCATATTTAACCTTTACTGCTTTAAGAGAAACATAATTTATTAATTCTTTTTATATTTTAAGGATACAATGCATCTCAAACATATCTTTTCAGAATTAGTTCCTAAGCTAGTTTTTGTAATGAATAGATAAACAAATAAGAATGGACTAAGTTCAAAAAAATTACATGAGTACACTGGTTAAATATATTTATAAACTCCGTTACATCATTCATGAAAAAAAATGATAGTATGGGGGGTCAATAAAAATTCAAACAAATTCTAAGTTGAAGTGATTAAAATAGGAAACTATAATTAATAATGAACACAAACCAAATTAACGAAACCACAAAATATTGCTCAAAGAGGTAATTGCATCAAAATAATGTGTAAACAGTGTTTATAGAAGTAAATTTTTCACCGATATTCATAGGATAAATTTCAGGGAATACTAAAATACTGGACCCAGATGATAATAATAGAATACTAGACTCAAAACTAAAACAATAGGATGAGTATGGTAAAGTGCCTGGAACCGAGTTGAAGCTCTAGAAGAGATTGCAAATTATGCCTATATTTTCAGAATAACTGACCTAAGCATAATTTAAAACATTTTTCCAGAGGGTTCAAGTAATGCCCAATTTGGCCTAAGTAGCCCTGAGCAACGACTCATTTTACAATCAGTAAGTTGGTATGAAAAGGATTAAGTGACTAGAAGTTGCAGGACGATGAGAATATAGAACGCTATACAGACACTAATTTTTACATTAACAAGTATAGTCAGTTATTTTACTAATAACTATTTTAGCAAGTTAGATATTCAGTTAAATATCACAGTAATATTACTGGCACATAGTTTTTTCTAAGAATGAAAACTTCTAATAAGAGAGATTGTATTTACAAGAGAATATAATCTCAAGGAACAATAAAACATGTCTTCATCGTATAAAAAAATGTTTAAGTGAACAATACTTTTTGATTAGTTTGAGGGGGGTGACCTCCCTTCCTTGTTGCCGGAACCTTCATTAAGTATTTGTAAAATATATCAGCATAAATAAGTGATAAACAACTTCCAGGACTAAGTGGTTGCTAGGCCTAAATAGGAATGAATTCGATTATTAATAGGAGTACTCACAGGTCATCATAGAATTAGAAGACATCTAAAGATTTGTATAGATTAAACTTGTTGTGAATAGATTCCAGAATCTGCTCTAAGCCACTTAGCAGACTGTGACCTGTATGTGTCACTGAGGTATAGTCTTCTGGGTTCTGATTGAATTATAGAATATGAGGCTTTATCCATTGAATGGCCTCTCCTTTTGAATTTTATTAGGAAATACAGAAGTTTAAAGAAAAATAAGTAGTAAAAGTATTGCTCCATTGGTCATTTTTGGTGTTGGTAAAAAGGACAAACTTGCAAGACTACTTGTACCAGTACTCATTTGAAATTAGGTAAGATTTCCAGGGAGTTAGAGATGATATATAACTCTTATAATATATAATATATATATAGTTGACCGTAAAAATTTATATATAAGAAGCTGGTCAGGGTTGCAGTAAAAAAAACCAACAAACAGTTATAAACTATTTGTACTTTTTTTTTACCACAACCCTGAACATCTTCTTATGTATAACTCTTATAGTTGAAAACACTCTTATTAAGTGGTATTTTTTTTATTCTTACCATCCATTTTTA
>NW_027111631.1:665084-670044 GCF_000696795.3 Halyomorpha halys
ACCACCTTGCCATCAGAAATTCTCTCTTTAACCGTCACTTTAGCTGGTAAAAATACAGTGTTAAAGATTTATGTGTATATATATATAAAGATTTTGTTTTACAATTTAACCTTGACTACCCAGATTTTATGGAAGATTTATTAAGTAGGAAAGGAAAAGTTATCTTCATATGCCTATTATGAAATTAAATGTTTCAGTGGCTTCTATCAATAACTTCATTAACACTGCACGAATTTACTTTATTAAAATATCAAACCATGACTAAAACTGATCAGTATCCAGGTTTTATTGCAGTACTCCTACACCCCCGAATTGGATCTTGGATCGCCTGTGGAGAAAGCCGACATAATAACGTAAGAAGTAATTCACTATTCGTGCAGGAATCGTTAACCAGATGGAGCGTGCATATCCTCAACCTGAAAGCACTCCCGGAATAAATGTCGTGAGGGGTTAATAAAGGTGCATCGCCGTACACCTGGTCTCAGGAAGTCACGAATATGTGTAAAAATAAATCAAGTCAAGGGAGGGGTTATTTGATTAGACTGGTAGAAGTTAGCAAGAGTTTATGGGAACATCAAATAGAACAAGAGCTCAAGAGAAGAAAAAAGGCAGTTAATTCACTCCAACTTTTTATTACTTTAATGAAAACTACATGTAATTAGTAGTCAAATTTGATGAGTCTGGCAAGTATAGGTGAGGGGATTAAAAAATAGCAGCTGTTTCAAAACGTTAAAAAAAATAAATAAATTTTTCATTCGGAGCTCTATATCTTTAAATCTATCAACAAAACTAGAAAACATAAGAGAACATCGCTTAAAGTAGAGTAAATGTTCTAAAATATGAGCCCTAATAGAGTTATTTACGTGCAATAGTTCCCGAGATATAACGTTTAAAAAAAAATTAGTAGTTTGATATTTTATTGAATATCATGAAAACTACTACTCCTACGAAGATAAACGTCACAAACTACTATATAGTACATTAAACTAGCTTTAATTTGAGTGTTAATAGACATCTGCACGTCCAATAATTCAAAATAAATTCTCAAACTACTTATTTTTCAGTACATTGTTTATGAAATATTGCATAAGTTATATCTCGAGAACTATTGGACGTAAATAGATCTATTAGGGCTAATATTTCAGAAAATTTACTCTTCTTTTAATAATGTTCTCTTGGGTTTTATAGTGTTGTTGGTATTTTTAAAGATATAGCTCCGAATGAATTTTTTTTTTTCGTTTTGAAACAGCTGCCATTTTTTATTTCCCTTTAAAAACCTTCCATAATAGACATGACAAAAAAAAAAAAAGAAAAAAAAAGAAGAATCTTAGAAGCAATCCGTATTACCAAAAATAACAACAATAAAGCAAACAACAAAGGTGACACAAAAAATGTAAATACCTGTAATAAATAGGCTGAACATATAAGTAGAAACAGATATAATCATTAAAACCATTTAATAATAAAATATTCCAATTCAAATCTATAATATTCACTCTAGCAGTTACATACGAAGTCTGAAAGCCCTAATGAAGTCTTGCAAAGTGGGACGAAACGTAGGTTAACAATATAAATTTTTTCTACTATTTTGGTACTGTTATCGACCACCACCCGGACTATCTTCCTACAATCTATTTCATACGATAAACTTTCTTCTTCCAATATGACATTCAACCTGAGTAGATTTATAATATAATATAATATATTATAAATTTATTAAAAATAGACATATTTATAGGGAGGTAGACAAACAGCACACAGGCATATTGATGATACCTTAAAAAACCAAAGAGATAATACCTTGAATAACTTAACATTGATTTGTGATAAAGTGACAGATGAATGTTAATTTATTAATTATATAACTATGAAGGCAAAATTTCGAAAATAAAATGGATAAAAATTGAGTACATTTTTTAATTATATACATAAATTGTTTATAAAGGTTACTATTATAGGAATGATCGTACTAGAAGATGGGGAAACTCCTCTTGACGTTGTAAAAGTAAATATTGAGTTTTGATAATATTATAAGGAACCCTCTTTTCATCTTCACATTTTCAATATACAAGGAGAAGAGAGAGAAAGAAATTTATTCATCTATGCTGACCAAATACATCGGGTTGCCACAGTACACAGCATACTGATCAATCCGTGATCGGACATATATAAATTACATATTTTGATATACTATAATATAATAGAAAGATAACTTTTTTTTTTCCACAGTATTCTTTTACAATTAATACCAGTCTACAAATTAAATACAAGTTTTTCAATTTATTCCTTTTTTTCTTTCCCCTCCATTTTACAACCCTTATTTCATTTTATCAACAAATTCCCCTATATAACAAATATTAGAATATTAAAAACTGGATAGGAAATAAAATCAAGAATAAATTAAAAAATTGTTTGCAGATGTATTTTTTAAGGGTTGGATTTTAAGCTATATGCTTCAGTACTAATAGAACGATACACAAGACTGCTATTTTTAAGGTTGTACTGAGAAGAAACGCCTAAGCATGCTTGAACATATTCAATATCAACACCACCTTTAGTCTCTCATTAGTATGTAAAGGCTATGTAAGATTATTACTTAACCAGATAAATAATATCTGACACCCATTCGCTGAAAAATAAAGAAAATACATAAAAAGGAACCTGTTCTCCTAATGATGGCAATAAAATAGCCCATAAAAAAGGCCTACTACCATATTCCCCGAGCTATAAACTGGCTGTTAACTTATATCACCACGACTTCGAAATAGGTCTAAGACAGCCTATAGGGTATCCATCTTGTGCTATGATAGCTAGCTGAAAGGTTTCTCCATAGCTCTCTTCTATACTCAATCCATTACGATATACAGCAGTACGGCGTATATCAGTAATAGGAGCGATTTGTATTTTAGTGTGATGGGGAGAGATTAATATCCATCTTGATGATGTATTGTAATGTTCTTGTTTTCATCTCCAGAGGTGAGACTATCTATCAGATATTTCTCAAGTTGTATCTATTTGTAGGTTTGATATGCTGCTGTCAAACATCTCACACACCGAACAAATCGACTTTGAAACATCCATAATTATATGGATCTAATAGCAATGGGATGGGAACCATAATGACCTATTTGGAAGACTTTTTAAAAATATTTTAGCTAATGAAGTCTGTTTATTTTTGTTATTTTAAGGGATAATTCTGTACTCTCTGGGAATCATCCACCATCAAATGCATGGAAACTAAGTATGATTGTGATGCCTTGGTGGAGAGCTACATTTTGTACATACATTATTTATTATTTAATTTCATTTTTGTATGCTTGTTTAGAGTTTTTTTTATATTAATAGATTGTAAATGGGGACGCCCATGTTGGGGTTTAGGAATGTATGTATTTTTTTTTTTACTATACTTCAAATAGTTATATAATTTTTATACTTATAACTTAAATAATATACTTAAAAAATAAACATATTTAAATAAAGATAAAAAGCTAGAAAAAATTAAAATAAAATGCGTAAATGAAGAAATAATAAAAAGGAAAATATAAATCGTGTATGACTTAATAACAATTTAAAAAAAAATATGCTGTGATAATTTATATTAATAGGATTATAAAATGTGCTTTACTTGTCATAAGTATGCTGTGTATAAGGCAACCAATGAAGTTGGCCAGCACAACATTTTGAATACAGTGTTTTTCTCTCTGCTTATTATAATTTGATTTTTATTCGAGACATATGGCAATTCCACAGATAACTCAAAAACACATAGTATAAAGATGTTTATTTTTGACGGTATAGAAGTTGAGGATCAAATGGTCCAAGCAGCCAGAAAAGAACTCAAAATAAATGAAAACCATCGTTTCGAAAAATATGGCAGATCTCTTTTTTAGAAACGTTGGTTTTCAACAAATAGTTAGAGGTGGTTACTTTTATTAATTATTTTATCAGTTATTACTCCGGCAGTATATTTTTATTATTGATTATTATGTCAGTAATTAATACGTTATTCAATTACATAATTTTTTATCCTCTATCCATATTTTCTGTCGGATTATCTCATCCTTCGATATCGAGTCCACCCAGACTCATGACATGGGTACCCATAATTGGGTACAAATCGCCTCCTTGTACCACCTTATGTACCTAATATGTATTTGAAGGATAAATGGTTAATATTTAGATCCACATTACATGAACGAGATCACTAAACATACCTACTTTCTTCAGGCCTATATAATATACAGATTATAAATATGTTTATAAACAGAACAAGAATAAAAAAATCTTAACATACCTTCCATGACGTAGACGATGGAGCCAACATCCCCCTCCTTGATGATGAGGCTGCCAGCTGCATACTCCACGGGGTACATGCAATCCACGATCTCCCGGATCTGCGTCATTTCTAGGTTCTTCATGAAGTCATTGTCTAATATGGCGGCTTTGATCAACTCCCGCGATCTGAAAACAAATCAATTGAACTTAAATTCACTCGTCAAGAAAAGATATATTGCTACATACTTTTAAAAAATATGTAGATAATCAATTGACACCCAACATGAATCTAAACGCTTTTAGTCAGATAGTCTTGTGAGTGGCTTGTTTTAATGGAAATAGTAATATAAAGACAACAACATTACAATCATTCAAGAAGATCGTGATACCAACAATAATTATAAGGTAATCTTACCTCTCCTCTCTCAAACCCTCAAAAAACAATGGACAAAGACAGTAGTAGATTGCTTACATTATTACTTATATACAATAAATGTCAATAATAAATACATTATTTTTTAGTCTATTATTTATTTTATTTTATATATTTGTATTTGTTTATTTCATTATTTTATTTTATTTATTTATTATTATTATTTTTCTCTCTGCATGATGGTTGTTGTCTTTTTGTTTGTATAGACCTGATGAAAACCTGAAAATCAGGTCGAAAAGTCGGCACAAATTA
>NW_027111631.1:670594-679889 GCF_000696795.3 Halyomorpha halys
TAATTTGTCCGATGTTTACATAGAAAATGATGAATGAAATTGAAAGGTTTCTTGTTTAATTTACAAAAAAATAATTTACCCTTTGTGTGAAATAGCCCAAACTAATTTTTTTTAGATATACTATTATCACGATAAATACTAAGCACAATTTTAAATAATTCTTTTTATTTTACCTTTTTTTGATTTATTTGTGTTTTTGAAAGGTTTTAACTAGTAGATGCGTAGGATATGTGCCTCAAAATGCACCCAATTTTAAAATATTTTCCGATGGGAACCCACTTTTGCAGTAAGGGACGGATCAATGGCACATGGTTCAGTTTCCGACTTAGTGGTCCATAGACTTGTTTGGGTTTGGAACCACTAAAATAAATAATGGAGATCAGAAATATAGGCATTTCATAACATTGGAATTGGACCTCACTCTGCAGATTGCCACAGAGTTCGAAAAATATGTGTTAATAAGTATATTATTTTTCCATAATTACCACTCCATGTCCTGGAAAAGAGATCCCAAATTTCACTCGCATAATTATACCATTTGTGAAAAGACTGAATCCTTAACACGGTTCCTTTTTGCAGAATGTGATCAATACTTAGTTTTTTCTAATTTTGCAATGTGGCTCAATATAAGTAATTTTTTTTATAGACCAATTTACGAGCTATTGATAAATGATTTAAGGGTAAGATAAGCCTATCTGTTATTATGAAATTCGGGGTTTGAGAGAGGAGAGGTAACCTCATAGAGGTAACACCCTATTTCACACAAAGGGTAAATTATTTTTTTGTAAATTAAACAAGAAACCTTTCAATTTCATTCATCATTTTCTATGTAAACATCGGACAAATTATAACCTTTTTTTACCACCCCCCACGTACTCTCTCTCTCTCTCTCTCTCTCTCTCTATATATATATATATATATATATATCTTGAAGCAAAGGTGAACAAACGTTTGGGTATACAGGTCGCTTGATTACTTCCAGGAAACTCTCTAAACTGGCAATGATCCAGAGGTCAACTCCAAGACAGGGAATCAACTTGTAAAAATCGCACGGTCAGTTTTGTCTTATTTCATTCCGAACTCCTTACCCATCATAACCCATTAGTTCTTAATCTCTCATCCTTAACAATCCCTGATAATCCTCCGAGGCGTCTAAAAATAAGATGACCATGGGACTTTCTAATTTAAATTAATGCTTGAAGTTCCACCAATAGGTGATTCCTTCCTAAGATTTTTAAGTGTTTGAAACATTCATCCAATTTACGTATTGTACTATTATTTTCTACAGTAGTAAATTACATTAAATAAATAAAAAGTAAAAAATAGGAGAAGACGTCCGGGGGTGCGGTTAAGAAAAAAAACACGAATAAACAAATGAATTATTAATTTGTGCCGACTTTTCGACCTGATTTTCAGGTTTTCATCAGGTCTATACAAACAAAAAGACAACAACCATCATGCAGAGAGAAAAATAATAACAATAAATAAATAAAATAAAATAATGAAATAAACAAATACAAATATATAAAATAAAATAAATAATAGACTAAAAAATAATGTATTTATTATTGACATTTATTGTATATAAGTAATAATGTAAGCAATCTACTACTGTCTTTGTCCATTGTTTTTAATCAACTAATTTATATTTTCATTCCATTATTATGTATATTTTCATTTTTTAGTCTATTATTTGTTTTATTTTATATATTTGTATGATCGTGATCATTTATCACTGTAACTTATAGGTCAAGGATAGTAATATTTATTAATAAATAAAAATATTAAAGGAATGATTTTGTATACTAATTTTAATATTTTGAAAACTATTTTATAAATTTTTATAATGCTCGAAAGTATTTCAACTTTATTTATTTTTTCCTCTTTCTCCTGCCTTTAGAGAAATCCAGGAGTGTAGCAGCAATTTGATGTTACACATGTATCCGTTGCATCGGACAACAGCTAAAGAATTATATTTTCATTCCATTATTATGTATATTTCCATTTTTTAGTCTATTATTTATTTTATTTTATATATTTGTATTTTTTTTTTATTATTATTTTATTTATTTATTTATTTTTCTCTCTGAATGATAGTTGTTGTCTTTTTGTTTTTATATCCCTGATGAAGACCTAAAAATCAGGTCGAAACGTCGGAACAAATAAATAATTCATTTGTTTATTTGTGTTTTTTTTTTTTTCATGACCGCACCCCCCGGCCATCTTCTCCTATTATATATCTACGGTCAACTACCTTTACACCATCATTATTAAAAATTAACAAAAAAAGGTTTTGTCTTCTTATTCTGAATTAAGTAGTAATGTTTGATCAGGACAGAGATCAGAGAAATTAAATATTTTTAAATTAAACAATTTAGGCATACAATTTAATTTTATTTATTTATTAATATAAGGAATGAAGTAGTTATATCTTTTTGAGGGTATTGTAAAAAGTTGATACTTAAATAAACATTTGATTTTTTTAAATCATTTTTTTTAGGATGTAATTTATTAGAATATTGATATTATTTGAATTTTTTTCATTAATTTTGGTATGAATGTGATCAATTTATCACTATAACTTATAGCTCAAGGTTGTGACAGATTGTAATATTCATCAATAAATAAAATTAAAAACAATATTAAAGTAATGATTTTGTATTAATAATTTTAATCTTATGAAACCTATTTTATAAATTTTTATAATGTTCGAAAGTGTTTCAACTTTGTTTGTTTACTTATTTATTTTTTCCACTTTCCACTCACTGCCTTGGGAGAAATCCAGGCGTGTAGCACCAGTTCGATGTTACACATGTATCCGTTGCATCGGACAACAGCTATTAAACAATTTAACATTTTTACATAAAGAAAAGTTTAATGTTCGAATGTGAGGTTCAGTCGTCTGCACATCATCCGCCCAGAGGCCTTCCATGGGCTGAACGAGTTTGATGAAGATTTAAGGGTTGACAATGGTTTTTCAACAGTATACAAATTCTTTGTAATACGGGTAGTGTTTCAACATGTTCAATGTGTGCTTTGTAAAAAGTCGAAGTCGTAACATACTGAAAAGGAATAAGAAACAAGATTCAGGACGGGGATATAATACCTAAAAGAAATTCTATTAATACAAATCAATTTGCTAAAAGCAATATCAGTAATTTATTAACTTACAGTGTTGTCAAATATTGTATAATATTTTTATTCGACAATTATGCGACGAAATGAATACTGATTGAGAGCAGTTATTTCACTTTAGTGCAGAGAGTTGTAATGTAAAAATGGAAAACTCAAAACTCATGGCATACTCAGCCATGTTATGAAATCCCCACTCGAATACCAAATTCAGACTTATTGAAATAATTTAAAAATTTTCTGACGTCTGTAAATCCTACGCTACGTAGGGATTTCATTCCGACACAAGAGATATGCTTTAGTCAATTACGTTAGGAGACATGTCGGCAGGTTGTGACAGATGGTCCCAAGCCGCCCAGTCAATCATTTATCACGACATATTTATCATAATATCCGATCCTGTCCACTCGGCGAAAAAAGGATAACACGGAGAATTCGATGTCATTATGGAAATATTTATACAACAAATTATACTCCAAGTTGCTACACCACTTACTCAATAAATAATTTTCGATGAATTCCAAGGAGATTCTTGCCCTATCAGATATCGCAATGGGCCACATACTTAAGCACAGGCACGAGGAGGTCGAAACCCCCAAAGTAGAAGAAAATTAAAAGAATTCATGTTCCACTAAAAGACGAATTAATATCTGACCTGAAGATTTTTTTTAATTTTATATCGATCCTATAACGGCAACGGGAATAATTGATAGACATTATAAAACGTATATTAAAACAGAATTGATACGTACTTCTAGCTATATGGTTAGTTGATAAAGATCTTCAGCGAAGAGGTGCAATAGATAACAATATAAGAAATTCAATATCATCTAGATCAGTGGTTCCAAACCGGGGTTTCGCGAAATAATTTAGGATTGGATCATTCCAAGTCAACTCAACACAGTTTTGAAATTTACCATCTTAGATTTTCTTCAAATTTAGCAAAGGTGTTGTACAGGAATCTTAGTTTTTTCTGAAAAGAAGAATCACATTGTTGGCATCAAATGGATATAAGGATTCTGTCGTTTCCCTACTTCTGCTAAAAGGGTTCCTTCATATTTGTACTTCTGCCTAAATGGTTCCGCCATTTCCCTACTTCCACCAAAAGGGTTTCCGGCAGTCTCGTACTTAAAGGTACTCGTACCAAAAGGGTTTCACACCAAAAAAAGTTACTTTCAAAATAAAATTTTTTGAACGTCAGAAATCTATTAAAATAATGTTTTACATCAGAAAAATTCACATTTAATAGGGAAAAAAACACAAACGAAAAAAAAAAAGGGAACGTGGGTCATAACACCAAATTAACGTACTGCCTTATTTTTAGTGAAATATTATTCAAAATGTAAGGGACGATACAGAAAAACTTAGTGGTGGCGGCGCATGGGTATGAGGTTGCATGTAGGGAGAGAGAAGTAGTAACACTGATGCTGAGTTTGGCTGAAGGAAGGAGATGCAAAACTGTTTGAAGTTGGAAGAGATCTCTATCTGTCAGCCTCACGACCAACGGAGTCAACATATGTAGTTTTCGTTGCTCATTTCTGTTACATATAAATTATTTTGTTTCTTTTAAATTTAATTTTAGGTTAGTCTATAAGTTAGTATTAAGTATTGTTACGATTGCCATGGTAAGATAAAAACACTGACGATATCTGCGTAGACAAAAGGATTATGGGGAAAAACAAAAACACGAGCGATATGTTTAGATGAGTGGGCTTTGGTTTTGTGAAGGGGGAATCTTCAGCACGTCCTGGATAGGAGAGTTGTGACATTACATCGTTAGAGATTATATCTCTATAATTCTGGTGATACGGTGACCGAGAAGGAAATATCGGACAACCTTGTGTTCTGTCAGGAGTACACCCAACCCAAAGACTACGTGGGGTTCGAACTAAATTTTATTTTAATATCACTTTTATATTCCTTTGTGCAGTAATGTAAATACTAGTTGATAAGGTTAATCATTTAAGTTATAGTTAAGTCAACCTATAAGTTCTCATTGTTTTATTCAGTGATATGAATTATTTTCTTTCCTTTTTCATTCTGTGTACATATATTTTTTCTTACCATTAAACTTTTGTACATATAGTTCTTCTGTTCATTCTTATGCATGTACACTGCGTTCAACTTGTTAATTTTACCTATGTTTTTTTTGTTATGTTTACTTTATATTTCGATAATTCAACAGGTAGAAGATAACGCTCCTAGGTTTTCTGTTATCTACATGTAAAGGTATTCCCCAGTGGTTATAATTCGATTATTATTTATATAAGGGGATATTGTTTTGGGGTTTTCGTTATTTCCGAGGAAAAAATAACCTGGCGCCTAAGTAGCAATTTATCCTTTATTGTTTTGTCTTTTTTCCCTTTTGGGGGTTATACTTGTTTTTTTATTATTTTCCTTTAACTCACCCTCTTCTCCGCTGAGCGTGGGCAAGTATAAACGATAAATATATAACTAAGGATAGATCAAAATTTGAGGTTATAGTATATATTAAAATGGACGACAATTATCCTAAGAGTGGTTGAATATGCGGGAAGAGAAGAAAAAAAGTGGAAAGTAAATGTTGAAATGCATAGAATATTTGTTGTTTTTTATAATATTTTGAGAAAGGGCCATTCGTTTGGTGCACCCTTGGTATACGGAGTATACCTCTGAGATGCAGAACTGTTTCCGCTTTTCCCAGAGGTATGTATAACTACCTAGACCAGCGGTTCCAAACTCCAAAATGGCACTTTGGTTGGGCTAAACAATTCCCGGCACTCTTATTGGGGTAAACCAAAAAATATTGCGGCACATTTATCTTTAGGGTGGTTGAAAATGTATGAAAAGTAAATGTTGGAATGTACTGTGTATTTGCATTTTTTTTATATCTATATATTCTATATTTATTTTATAATAAATGAGAAAGTGTCATTCCCTTACGGCACCGCTGGAAAAAGCTTAGGACGCCCCAGGGTGCAGCGGCACCCAGTTTGAGAACCGGTGTCTTCAATTGTAAGGAAACATGATTATAAAAAAAAAACTATTAACTCTTCGCCTGAAAATTTAGGGAAACGTGACGTGTTTTACCTCCGTCAAATCATTTAATATTTACAATTATTTAACCTAAAATTACCATGTTAATGCCGATTGACATTAAAGAAAGTACCAAGGTTGGGCAAAAGCTATCAGATATAATACCCTATGAATCACCTATCTATGAGATCTAGGACAAAAATTGTTCCGCCAGATGACCCTCGAGTTCTAGGCTTCTGATAATGCTGCCTGACGGGTGCGGTCGAGAAAATACAGTCAACGAGGCTGACGCCGGAGTTTTCTTATTAATAGAACTTTTCAACTTAGTCATTGTAAATAAGTTGCGAAAACCTCTACGAAGCGAGGCAATCTGAAATGCAAATTATTTCGCGAAGATAAGATCAGCCGTCAGACAAAACGTTAATCGTTTTATTGAGAGGTTCTTGATAATGTTGAGTGGTTGCGGAATGTACGTTAATCCACGAAGTCAACAGTCTTCAAATCTAACTCTACCTTCAAGATTTTCCTTCATATTATAGTCTAAAAGACGAAAATATTGAAAAGAACAATGAGATGGGAAGCGAGAAAAGAAAGAAGATTTTTTTTTCACTTTTTATTTTTATTTTTATACCAGATATTGGTATACTGGTAAATTGGTACACTTAAATAAAACAAACAATTGTCTTCTAATAGTAAAAAGAAACAAGTTAATTTGAAAAGGAAAGAGAGAAGAAAATAGAAAAAAAATAAAATAATAAATAAATAGAAGTAGTGTGACTGTGAATTAATTTTATATTTACTAAAAATTTATAAAAGAATGTCCTGCAGCAGTTTTCAGTCTTCGGGTTGAAGTTGGGTTTCCCAGGTTGTAGGTCACTGCTCCTTTAACTGTCGGCAACTGGGAGTGGAACTTCATGAACCGTTTTTTGATATAATCATCTATTGACTCCATTTGTAATTCGCGATGCAATTGGCTATTTCTTATGAACCAAGGAGCATTAACTGCGATTCTTAGGACTTTATTTTGAAAAGATTGTAGTTTTTTCCTTTTCGTGAAGGATGCCGCTCCCCAGACTTCACAGTCGTACATCAGCAGTGGTCTGAGGATTGTTTTAAACATAAGAACAGTTGTTTCTGGTTTTAGTTTGGAATTTCTGTTTAGGATAGGATATATCATAAGCGAGAGCTTCTACGATATTATGTGCTTATGAGGAAAACTTCATAGTGACATCATCTAGCTTGACCTTCATACGGGCTATTTATAGTACAAAGTCGGGCTCACCATAAAATGAATAAGTTTACAAAAATAAAAAAATTAGGCCAATGATATCTCATTTCACAACGGAAACAAACGATAACATTCAAGAAGTTGTCACGTGCGCATATTTATCAAAACCAAAAATGACCAACGTCTCCGTTCAAACTTCTCCAGTTTCAAACCATATTTTTAAACAGTTTAACACTGGAAGTAACACTTAGTGACAAATATTGAAAATTTATGTACGCTTGAATTAAATACTATATATGAACATGAATATAAATATATGTTTGAATTAAAGCTACATATATTTACTATCAATTCACTATTAAAAATTTTCCTTGCAGGATCAATATGTTTCCTCAAATTTACCCCAAGTTGGCAATTTTTTTTTCCCCTACGGAAAAAATAATCAATACTGTTATGGGAATATTGGACCTAAAAGGTGCTGTTGATCTCAAATACATAAACACTTTTGAAAAATATACAGAAAAAAATCGCATTTGTTTGTGAATATTTCTAAATGTACTTGAAATTTAATTAAACAACCACAGATCAAATTTAGAACCATTAAATACAACGATAGTAAAACAAACACCTTTTTTTTTTTTTGTTTTTTATGAGATGACGTGTTTCGACACCATTTGTATTTTAGTAAGTAATCTAAACAAGAAATTTTTTAAAAAATGCACATTTCCAGTAAAAAGTAAAAAAAAATTATTTTAAAGTGTATTTTGACCTAAACCATCGTAAAATCACTAATTTATATCTGGATTATCTCTATAGGAAGTCTGATAAGTCAATTCATAAAAAATTTATATTTCTAAACCACCATGGATTAAACTGACGAAAATTACTCCTTAAATTGATTTTACTGCATAAGTGCATCCATTTATTTAGAAATCCTTTAAATAAATTTTTATAAAATTCACTAGTGGATATCGCAGATTAACAACTAAAACATGATTAGGAACATGAAGGATTATCTGTTCACAGTATATCCAAGAACTCCAAATAATCCACCCCCTAGAATGATAGCATGTTTATTTATGGCAGGGAAGTTTAATGTTTACTGTGTTGTCAGCGGACAGTTGTGTGAGTCCTATATGTCAGAAACAAAAGAGCGTCTGTTGGAAGTTTTCCAGAAAGTTAAAAAACAAATATACAAATGATCCGTCACCCATCTGGCTGTGTTCTATTTCTGTTTCTTACTGAAGTAAAAAAAAAAAAACAGGTTTTCCTGAATGAGAAAACATTTTTTTTTTATTAAATGTTACATAAAATAGTAGAATTTATTGAATACTTTTTTTTTTTAAGATTACATTATATGTCTCGGATTGCTTCTTCTGGCCCATTAGTTGGATATTTTCTTATTTTATTTTATTATTTCAGTGGCAGGATCTCCTTTGTTTTTTTATTATAATTAAAATTTTATTTAACATTTAATTACTAAATTTTCTCCCTTGCTCTTCCAGGTCAGAGCGTGGCCATTCTGACACCCCAAGAAATAAGTTTTCCAATGAAAAATGAAATATCATCTAGTTGGTAAGCCATGTGGAATGAAAGCCCGCCAAGCAAATTAAAAACTATTAAAAAAATCATTAAACCATGGACCACATCAAACCGTTCCAATCGCAGGAAGGAGGTAGCTATTGCCAGCTTGAGAATAGGTCATACGAGTTTAACTCATTCATATCTGATCAGTAAGCAGCCACCACCAAAATGTCAATACTGCAACAGTGTACTTGCGATCAGTCACATATTTGAGAAATGTCATTTTTATGCCGCGAACTTGAGTAGATTGGGAGTGGGACCGAGTGTATCGGGTGCTCTGAATGATGACCAGAAGAACGTGGAAATGGTCTTAGTTTTCTTAAAAAGGAATGGCCT
>NW_027111631.1:679939-693424 GCF_000696795.3 Halyomorpha halys
ATTTAAAGAGAAAAATAAAGTGAAATAGAATTATAAATATAAATGAAATAGAATTATAAAGCGCGAAACAGGGGCGTTGATGACCTCAGGGTTTTACGCCCTAAAGCCCCAGACAACAACAACAACTAAATTTTCTATTGGAAATATTGTTTTATAAAATATATTGTTATTTACATTTTCAGAGAATTTTCGTAATTAAGTCACGAAAAAATGTTTTATACCTATATACCCTTCTTGTTAAAATATTAAATGAAATGTTTAAAATGTTTCTGTGAGAGATTTAAATTCTTTTGCATTATATAGTTGTTTTTTTCGCCTTCAATTGTAACAAACAATAAACCGCAGAGAATTTACTTTTTTATCAAGAAACTTATAATTCGATAGATATACTTAAGCAATAAAACCTACAACCAATCTACTGACACTAACTCTTCGTCATTTCTTTTGCATTTGTTAAAAAAAAAAGTACCTAAGTTGGTAGATTGAATGCAGATCCGAAATTTTCGTATTTATAAAGATGGGAAGAATCCGATGTCTTGATCATATGTAAAGGATGTCAGAGGATCGACTACCAAGGAGGCTGCTGTATCAGTTACTGGGAGGAAGAACACAGAGATGACCACGTCTGAATTAATGGTGTTAAGTCTTATACGCCGGTTGGGAGTGAGAAAATTAAGAAGACATGTCGCTGACATGAACGAGTAAACGAGGATAATTACGGAGGATAAATTCATGAAAACGGCTGTAAAACCATGTTACGATAAAATAATTGAAAAACAAAACAAATATGTATTATTAAATTTAGGAGTACCCCAGAGCCAGTTCAATTTGAACTCTGATTTAAAAATTAGGAAGCATAAATAAATAATAAATTAAAATCTAAATAAATAATATATAGAGAGAGGAATGAGGCAAAAATGGAGAAAAGAGAGAGATGGAGACAGGGAGAGGGTGAATAAACCCGTCCTTAAGTCGTAGCTTTCCATTCGACTAGAATATAATGTTGAACTTTAATTTTTAATAGTTGTTTGTTTAAAAATACTTCCATGTTACACGTTAAACATATTTCAATGCCAGAAACATGATGACGTGAAAGCAGACCTGCGCCGGTTTGGGTTAAGGAGATGGAGAAGACATACCGAGTAGTCAAGAACTGCAACGGCTTTAAAAACTATTGTATAAATAAGAAACAATTGTTTTTAGCATAAGTTCAGTAGGGGAGTAAATATTAATGAATACCAACCGATTTGATTCTGTTGTGTCGAATAATAAACAAACATAATCGCTTATATTCATTGAATTCAAAAGAAAAAAAAATATTACAAAAAACGCTAGGAAAAAAAGAGATTTTTAGAACTGTTGTTAAGTATTAGATTTAAAGAGATTAGTGATAATACAAAGGCCTAACGCGATTCATATAATTTTAGTTCCTCTAATGAGCATAGAACAAGAAAAAGTAATCCCTTATCAAATATTATAAGATTATTTTAATTATTTTATATTATTGAGTCTTATATTCTCACATTATTAATTATAATTTATTTTTTATTTTTTAATAAAAGCTACGGAAATTATAACATCAAATAAAGTTATGCGAAGAAAAGAACCAAGTATTTGTAAACGTGTAATAGTAATAATTACCATCGGCTAATTCATCGAAAATATCCAACCCGAATCCTTATAAGGAAGCTAAACATATCGGCACATTTATACCTGCCATTAACGGAATCCAAAAATGGATTAAAAAAAAAACCTGCATACTTTCTAACCCCGTCCAAGAGTTATATTAATCAGCGGGTACGTGTCTCCTTAAAGGTATAGGCGACAAAAAAACATTCGATTCTACTTGCAAATACTTGACCGAGTTCCAATCACAAAAATAGGAGGGGGGAGGTTCTTGAGGCCTTTGGAAAGGCCGGTGGAGATCAAAGGTTGGAATTTATTGCCTTTGGGAAACATTGAAGGGGAGGGGAATCAATTAAAGGGAACAGAAGACCAATTAGCACAGTAAAAGTGGATTAAGGTCTCAGGGTAAAGCATTCTACTTTATAACATGCAAGGTTTTCCATGGTATTATATAATATACATTAAATGTATGTATAACATAATTCGTTATGAGAATGGATTTGAAATACAGGAATCAAGCCCAAAGGGCAAAAATTCCGTACCATTAAATGGACAGTTAGACCAGTCAAAGATGAACCAGAAAGATGTCCCAGTGGAAATTTTTGGAGAAGCTCTAAAAATTGCTCAAATTATATGGGGTGCTGATTACAAATTTAAAGTCGTAGAAATTTTTCCCGGTTACAAAAAAAACAAACTTTTTTTCACTGTTTTCTCCCTTTTGACATGAAAACCTTGGAATTTTTCAACCTTAGCCTATACTAAGGTTGTTAAATTTAAGAGTAAATTTATATTTATATTATATGTTTATTTATTTAAAGTTTACATTAACAATACAATTTTTTAGGTTATAATTTGTTTTTGTGTGTTCAGAAGCAATCTCTGTTACTTTAAGCTTATTCAGTGAATTAGGGACCAGATAAAGCTTTCTGGGCGTCAATATTTTTAAATCAAAGTTAAATTTGTGATTTACAAATTTTTTCCTGGAATTATAAAAACAAAATTAATATATATTTTTCGCTTACAACTTAAAAACTGTGTACAGATTATATATATATTATTTTTTACGCCCTTGTTGGTTATTAGTATTACGGAGGGTTATCGACAGGTGACAAACCTATTCTAACTATGGTGGGGGGTCAAGTTTTTCATTTTGTGGGACCGTCACTCAATGAAAAAAGTCAACGCCTCAGGCCGGATTCGAACTAACGCCGTCTGCAGTTTTCAGATTGTTAAAACCTATGCCTCAACCACCTGAGCTATGGACGGCCCAGGGCGGGACATGTAGTATGAAGCAATCCACTTGGACGCCTCAACACAGCAATGAATATAGTATATAAAGTATAGTTGACAAGAGACCAAGTGGGAGGCCAAAAACCAGATGGATAGACAGAATCAACAAAACTGCGTAGGAGCTGACAGACAAGCATGGAGAAGGCGGCATAAGATCTACAAGATCTGTAGAATAAAAAAAAAAAAAAAAGTATATATATAACTTCTTTTTTTGCTTCTTATTTTGCTCAATTAAAAGACAACCAACTACTTGCTGGATCTACTTGTTGATTCCTCCGTAACTCCCTCCCTCTCCTTCATTAGATTCCCCCTTCTCCGATCCGCGGTCAGAACTACACATAGGGGCAGCCTTTAGATGGATCATTCAGGAGCTCCTACACGGGCACTATATCAGGACTACAAGATTAACTGGATATTAACCGGCTTATCTGGAAGAGCTAGTTCCATCCATTAGTAAGATATCTTGCCTCCTATCTAGCAACACCTCTACTTTCATCTATGGTGGTGGCTAAATTTTACAAATCGAACAGCCTACACGGCTGCTTTTTACTTTTATAGTATGTCATTGAACTAATCTCGATTATACTTCTTAATTAATAAAAATAATTGATAATATAAACCAGTTATATCGCTCATTAATTTGAAATAACATGACATAAATATAACAAAACATAAAATTATTGTTATTCACACAGTGGAACACCCGCTTTACAAATATTTGATTTATGAAAATGAAAGTCAGTGATTATTGATGAATCTGGGATGATTCCATTGCCACTCGACTACAAAATCGTTAATCTTAATTAATTGTTCTGGTTCCTGATAATTATTATTTCAATTTTTTCTTAAATAAATAAATAAATTAATGTTGTTTTCTTATTTTCAAATTAGCTTAATATAAAATAAAAGTTTTAGGTTTAGTATTGGGATACACATTTCGGCTATATTCTAGGATATGATCTTATGAAACTCTCCCTAAGGTTTTAGCATAATTGGAATTTTAGAGTGATTTGGAGAGCTGATTATGAATTTTAATTCTGTGACACGAATACATAAAAAATAACATTTAAGTTAACAAAAATTAATATTTTTGACTTTCTCCCATAAAATGAAAACTTTTTTAGTTGCAACGTAGTAAATCAAGAAAGGTTTTGACATTTTTTAATCATTAATTTATTTCTGTCAAGGACGTCGCTATGTAGCTCTATTACTTTATTGTTGCTCAATCAAATATATATCAGTAAGGGATCTCGGTAGAAACGTTTGGAGAATTTCTGAAAATTTCATCATTTATGTTTTTTAGAATTTTAATTTTGGAGCCTTGTTTTAAGAAATATTAAAACAAAAGACAACTGCATGATCTAGAGTTGACAATGAATGCTCATGAATTGCTTTGTAAGATTTATTAGGTTTCCCCGTCGCTCTTTTGTCTCCTGTTGGTATGTATACCAAGTTGAAGTGCCTCTATCCAACCTCCTGAATAAAAAAAAAAACAGACCTTTACCATTAATCCCACCACTCTACGTTCATCCATCCATTCATTAAACACCAAATCCCAACTGAATGATTTATAATATGCCCTGCCATAGAACTGCCACCTTCAACAAATACTTCGTCATACGTGCAACTTCCTTATGGAATTCCCTTCCCATCTCCATTCTTTTTTTTTAAACAACGCCTATTCCTTCACCAACTACATAACCTTACACTAATTACCATTATAAATTGTTATTTAACCTAATATTTTAATGTTATCTTAACTTGCATACTGAAACTTTCTAATTGTTTCACAAACAGTTATGTTTAACCACTTTTAGGGGACATTTGTCCCAAAATAAAATTATTTTTTCATTCAACGGGGACAATCTCTGAAAATTTTATCATAACCGTATTATCGTTAGGGAGTAGTTCTAAAACGTAAAATTCGTGTGAAAATTTCAAATTTTAAGAATCCGAGGGCATAATATATATTTTGATTTTATATATGAATACAAAGCTTTCGTACTTTTGGTACGAGGGAAGCACAAAATATAAATACCCGAACAAAATCATGAACGGATGTGCGTTTATTTATTTTTATTTTTTTTCAAAACCATAATTTTGTAGTTAGTAACTATAAAAAACTTAGTAGCTGATCAGGATTTTTGTTGTTTTTTTTTCTTATTATCTTATAATTATTTCTTATTATCTTTCTTATTTCTTATTATCTGAACCCGGAATTTTACATCAGAATACTTATTGTTAATTATTACTTCTAAGGGAAAGATTATTGAAGTAAAAACAGAGTAACATCACTCTTAAACAACAGTAAAAAATTATTCTTTCATTGCGATGCTATCTTAAAATGAATAATTGTTCTTTAGGCATTGGGAATGCATCTTAAAGACATGCAGATGAGACTGGAATCTCCGTTAAAAATTAAATCACAAGCCAATCCATACCTATCTACAAACCGTTGTAAATATTTAATCAGGGCTACCATTTAAAGGTCAGGTGAATAAGATGGTCTCGACAGAAGAATCCGGTGTCCCTCTTGTATTTATTAATCAGGTAGCATGTTCTGAGATCTTATCGCCGGGAGTGGATGGTACTGGCTACCTGCTCTAAGCAAGCTGTCTCTATCCCCTCTCATCGTCCTGGTAATCGATGATTATTTATTCCTTATTAATAAATATTAATTAGAACTACTTACACAGATCATAATATTTACAGGAATGTCATAAATAATACCAAAGGGCGTTTATCTTAAGATGAAAACCGAGGAACTTCTATATAAGGTAATCTGATTCCAGTTGGAATAAAATACGAATACAAGACTACAATTTAAAATACATTTTTTGTAATATTACATGTAAACCAAGACGGTATATGAAGTTGCTGGTCAGAGCTAATGTTAAGAAAAACAAAAATAATTTTCAAATATTTATTGATTACCGACGTTCGATCCACAAAGCAGATCTTCTAAAAATAACATTTTTATTGTTACCAAAAATAAAATTTTGCTTTAATCCTTATAAAGACTAAAGTTAGGAGTCAAAATTTTAACAATCCATAAAAAGTTGATAACTATTCATTTTTTTCTTGATCGCACCCCTAGCAACTTTGTATTTTTTATAATTCATTGTAAATTTAAATGCAGTAAATGAACCATTTCAAGATATATCAAAGGGGAAAATATACTGTCATAGTTTACGACAGAGTTCAGATCAGTACACCCAACTCTGAAGAAGGAACATCGAAATAAAGTTTGCTCAGCAGCAAGGACCTGATACAAAATAAATTCGAAATCAACAGACAATAAAACCGTAGCAAAGAGAACACAACCATTGCAAGAAAGGTTTGCTGTTTTGGCGAACAGACAGGACTGAGGACTTCGAAATACAAGCCCATTACTCACGACCCAATCGAATGACTACACTCCTAAATTTCATGGGCAAGTTGAATTGTAAAAGATTACTACCAACCAACTCCAAAATAAAATAATATTTACATACGTTACTATACGATCATTAATCATAAATCAGTTTTAACGCAATCCTTCTATCTATGTTTCGGTCAACCCCTCGGACGTTTACCCGTTGGTTCAGTGTTTATCAACATTTCAGGGATCCGCTCGTTACTAAACCCTACAATGTTACGCCTTATAATATTATACGCTGCAGTGCTATAACTTCAATTATATTTTCCGGGTGTAAGTCTCTTAATTCAATGTTGTGCAGCCTTCTAAATTCTCCCGTTAATTCATCCTTTTTCGATTTCGAATATTATACGTAATACTTAATTTTCTCGCATCCATAAAGAACAGAGGAGAGGATAATATTTTCAATCCAATGGACTCGCTGATCAACAATGAGAGCGGCACCCCGGGCTTGCTTGAGGGTGTGACGTAGACTAATAATAAGCAACTCGCATATTTTTTTAGTTCAAAAAATACCACAAAACAGTCATGGATTTCACTGAGGTAAAACGCTCCGGAGGTAAACTAGACCATCGGGTCTCCGGGTGGGGACTTCTCCAGGGGATTCGTGGCGCAAATTGAAAATTAGTGATTTAATTATAGTATATTATATACGTCTGTATTGTTTTTGAAGAAAAACCTATAAAATGTTTAAATTTCTGAAAATCTTTTAAAATGCCTGTATTTTTGAGTACATGTTACATACCTGAATTGTGGTTCACCAAGTTGAACTAATATATCCTATTCCAGTAAAAATGTAAAAATTCTAAAATTCCCAATCTGTTGGTACAAATTGTTCTTTTAAAAGAACACTGTCGATATTAAAAAAAAAATGATAAATTTTAAAGTCATTAAAAAAATCAGAAACATCAATTTTACATCACTAGAACGAAATAGCATAAGAAATAGGGCATTGTTTTCACATTTCTTTCCCCTGTCCTCCAGACCAGATAGGTTATAGTTTCGCAAACAAATCCAACACGAAAACGCTCTCAGAGAAAAGATTAGGCCCCCGTTGTCTTTACAAGAGTCCTACTAAAAGGCGGCTTGTTTCTCTTTGTTTTCATTCAAGCTAGAGCCCAAAACTGGTTATCATGTTTGGAAATACATTTTTTAAAACCTCTTTTCTGTTCAAGATCGATTTATGGGCCATGTAAGGACTCTAAACTTCGCGAAAACAAAAACGGCTTTTAAATATGTATATATTTTTTAGTTGTGATATGAATTATAGCGGGGCTATTAACGTGGAATTTTAATTACTTTTCTACCATTTTGGGCATGTAAGCACTTTATAATTTAATGAAACATTTATCGACTTATAAATATTTCTTAATTATGTCTTATATTTTAACAACTTTTACCCAATAATAATATCAAATGAATGGGCAGGCATTCGGTATATTAACTGCGGAAAATATTATAATTGGAGCACTTAGGGGTAAAAATATGGGAAGAAACGTTATTAAAATTGTTTAGTAGAGTTGTTTTCAAAAATTCTATATAAAAATGCCTATTTAACGTTTTATATAATGCATATTTCATAATTATTAAGGTAAACAATATTGCATTGTGTATTACAAATGAAGTTAGTAAAGGATTACATAAAAAAAAGATTCAGGAAATTTCACTCAGAGTTACCGACAGTCAAAGGAGCAGGAAACCCAACCACAACCCGAAGACTGAGCCCAGGCAGCTGCAGATGTAATAAATTCTACTATTACTATCATTACTTCTATTTTTCCTTTTTTCAGACTAACTCGTTTTTTTTCCCATGAGAGGGCAATTTTTTGTTTTGTTTGGTCTATGAATGTCGGTATTTTCTCTCTAAGTAAAAATTATTATTTTATTCTATTTATTTTATCTTAATTTTGTTTTATTTATAAGATGTATATAGTTGGGGCGTATTTTGTATGAGACGATACAAACCCCTTGATCAATTGTTAAAAAAAAAATGTAACTTTTATATTAACCATGTAAGGCGAACCAGGCCAATAAAAAAAAAAAAAGATCAACTAACTGGAATTATTATGTTACAAGCTAACTCAATAGGTTTATAGAAAAACAAAAAGAGCATTTTGTACAAAATTATAATTCTTTTCAAAATTATTGGGATTCACATTCTGCATACTGGGTCACATTCTTTCCCAAGCCATTCAATTAATAACTCATTCTATTTTTTTAGACTGATAATTAGCGGATCTTATTAAATTTAATAAAAAGTAATTAAAAATCAGGAAGATCCTGATCTTGATCATTTTTCAAATAATTTTTAATATACTTGAACTCTTAAAACAAATTATTTAAATTTTTAATATTTAAACATAAAAAAAAAAAAAAACATTCTTAAATTAAAGTTGCTAGGCATTGCACAAAACATTCAACTTTGCTCGTTTATATCTTTGTCCTCCAAAATTTTTCTCTACAATAATTATATTTTTATCGCCTTTCGACTAATAGCTACATAAGCGTCAATTTAGCCGAAAAAACTGTAACCGACTAAAAATAACTGCAGTAATCAAGAAATGGAATACATTTGTAAAGTATAAATCCAAAACAATAAAAATAAGAGAAACCTGGACAACCTTTTTATTTTTTTTGAAAGTTTAAAAAAATGCCCCTACCTACCAAGGAACTTAGTTCTAAATGAATAATAGATAACACAGGAATTGATTAACAAATAGTTTTCATAAAAACAAAATCTTTGTTAAAAAAATTAATGCAAATAATTAAAATAACAAATTTCCAAAAATTATAATATAAGAAAAATAAATTTTACAAACAAAAACTAATAAAATGAAATAAACTATGGGCTATAAACTTCCTTAGAGAGACCGATTATTTGTGAACAATTACAATAATATCAAGTAGATGAGGAAATTAAGGTTATCATAATTTTATTTGTAAGGTTATCATAATATTATAGTCACAAAATACAGATCGACTCATTTAACCTATTGGATTCAAAATCCACTTCGAGTTGATGGAACGGCAATACTATTGGATAAGAGATAGAAACTCACTCAATAACTCACCCCAATCAGAAAAGGAATAAAATAAAATTGAATAAACGCCATTACAACCGACAGCTGCTCCATCATCTCAAGCAAACAACTTAATTAGATATTGGAAGAGGGTCGTAACGTTTTTTTTGTTCTTGTTTTTTTTTTAAGATAAGGAATTTATGACCGAATCAATTTAAAGCCAATAATTTAAAAGTAAAAAAAAAAAAAGAAGAAGAAATTCAGCACTTTATCTTAAGTTATAGGTCCTATTCCGTATTTTTTTTAAAGGGTAAAATCGATAAGCGAGGAAGAGGGTCCCGAATTTATAATACAGAACTGGTATATCCAGAAGGATATATATAAGGTTAGCTATAATTTGAGATTTTATTACAGAGGGCTAAGAACCGTTAATATAGGATCCGAATTGATAGAGCAAGAGAGATAACTTGTCCAAGGGTAGTCTGGGTTTCGGCGGCGCTCTTTGGTTCCCCAATAACAAATTGCAGACGTTTCAAAAGAATATTCTGCTCAAAGGAAAACTAATGATTTAAAATAACACCTCGTTAGCAACGGTTTATTATAACAAGGTGTATAGATTAAAATACGACAAAGATTTGTGAAATACAATGATTAACAAAAAAAAATACAGCTAGAAAACTGTTTAACTAATTTCTTTACTCTCAACGTCACGTTTGTATTCACTTTGCAAAAACTACTCACCATAGACCACTTGTGTTTTTATAACAGGTTTTGTGGGTGGAACTAATTATCACAAAAACGAATTTTTTTTTTAAACTGTTGGTATCTTTTTTAATATAATAAAATTCTAGAATAATCTAAACGCGCCAACCAACTATATTTTTTTTTTTTCAAATTATATAATAATTTTGTTTGATCTTAGGTTACAGAACATTTGATACTGAAAAAGATCATTTTACTATTATCGAAAAAATAAGAACAAATAACAAAATAGTGGCAGAAAAGCCTAAAATTTGCCTAGGGGCTTAATATTTTTAAACCTACCAGATAATAAAACATTTTTTTAAAGTCCCTAATAGAGCTCTATTTACTTTCCTGACTATTTCTCATAAACAACATTTTGTCCTAACCATCATTTTGTAGATTCATTCAAGAGAATATAAAAGAAACTACTACTCCTACGATGACAATCTTTAGAAACCATTTAATGACATATTTTCCTGGGTTTTATTTAAGTGTTAATAGATATTTAATAGTTTGTGAGATACACATTTTCAAGGCAATTTTTTTCCTTCCAAATAATAAAGAAAACAACTCATTGTGAATTTATTTTAGCAAATAAAATGAAAACTCCTACATTATTATATATGGCGCTTTTAGCTCGCTTCAATTTGAGTGCAACGGACATAAGTAGATTATAGACATTTTCAAGAACCAAATTTGTTTCTTTAACACTGGAAATCAACATTTCTTGAATTTATTTCATCAAATACCCCAGAGACTATTCGACGTACATATGTCCATTAACACTCAAATTGAAGCTAAGTAAATATACCATAAAGTAGTTTTTAATGATTATCTTCGTAGGTTTTTTTTTTTTTCCAGTTTCTATGATATTTGCTAAAATTAATTCATAAAATATTGATTTATTATTATTCGGAAAAAAAATTTTGGTTTTTAAAAACTGTGTTTTGGGAACGTGATAAAATATTGAAATTAAAGAGTTCTATTAAGGGCATAATAGAATGACAAGAAGAACTCGGAATGAGTATTAACTGGCACAAGAGCAAAGTCATAACTGTCACCAGAGATGAAATGGATATGGGCAATGTAAGAAGTATTGGAAAATGTGGACTTCTATTCCTATCTTGGAACAATTTTCAATAAATCTGACAAAATAGACCATGACGTTTCCAATAGTATAAAAAAAAAATATTTACTACTAGGTATGCAATACTATTGTGGGAAAGAGGGAGGAAGGTAAGGATATCAAGCCCCATATCTTTAAAGCAATATATCTTCCAACAATATTATATAGCTGGGAAAGTTGAGTCATCCAAGACAAGCACTTGAGTAGGACTACGGCTGCTGAAATGCGATTATTGAGAAGTATGTTGGGCAGAACTATCAGAGACAGGATAAGGAATGAAAGAATAAGAGAAGAACTTCAGATCTCCTCAGTGAAATCAGTGATTGAACACCGACAGCTCAGATGGTATGGACACGTCTGTAGAATGGGGGAAGACAGAGTGCCAAGAAAATGTGTGGAGGCGAGGCCGACTGGTAGAAGACCACGAGGCAGACCTAGAAGGAGCTATATGGAACTTAACCAAGGAAGGGATCTGGAAAAAGGAAAAACGCTGGCTCAGATGTGTGGACCAAGAGGTTAGAGGCTCCTCCACGCTGGAAGGCACTTAAGGAGGATGAGGAAGAAGAAGAAAAAGAGAAGAGAAAAAAATATTAATTTTTATCGTACAGTAGGATACTTTAAAAATATTGAACACTGAGTGAAAATTTAAGCCTTTTCGGTCACCATCATTTATTCATCCTTTTAAAACCAATAACATGATATTTTCCAATATGAAATTAATTGGTACCATACAAACATTTTTAGGTAAAAATTCAATATGACGGCCAGAAAGATTCTACCAACGTACAAAATTATTCACGATCTTTGTCAATATTAGTTCGATATATAACTTATTTTTTCCTCAGGTCTTCTGAACTAGAATTAGCCTCTCTCCTCCTGAACTATGTGGTAAAGTAGTCATTATTTCGATTCGGATTAGTAAGAAAAATGGATGCAGTTTGAGATGGAAGGATTTATGCATACAAATAATTAGGACCATAAACTGTTAAAGTTGAAGAATAAGTAATTTAATGTTCAAACAATAACTTAGTTGTAGTTAGGTAACCTGTTGGGAAGTTTTACTGATTATTTCTTAATCATAGTTCAAGACCAAAGAAGAAAAAAAGACAGTTATTTCACCTCAATTTGTAATTACTTTAATGAAAACTGTGTATAGTTAAAAACTTCAAAACTAATGAGTCTGCCAAGTATAGTTAGGGGTAATAAAAAATGGTTAAAACGTTAAAAACAATAATAATTTTTCATTTGGAGCTCTACATCATTTAATCTCCTGACAACACTAGAATACCTAATAGAACCTCATTTAAAGTAAATTTAGGCTAAAATATGAGTCTTAAAAAAGCTATCAAAGTTCAAAAGACTTCGAGATAATTTTTTAAAAAGCAACATTAAAAAAAAAATAAGTACAGAAAAATCATTATTTTATTTTAGGAAATCTATATCTCAGAAAACATAGAAGCAGAGATGTCTATTAGCACTCAGATTAAAGCTAGTTGAATTTACTATAAACTAGTTTATGACACTTATCGTCGTAGGAGTATTAGTTCATGAGAATATGATTTTTCATCCACAGGACTCTTGTACTAACAGCACCTGCTAATAATTCCAAGATATCCTTTATAAGTTTTCTCGTAAAATTAGATATTCTATTGGTTGTTTGTTTTAAAATATCTCAAAACATTCATAACAAAATCAATATTCATGGTTAAGATGAATAAATTAAACAAGAATCCCACTCGATAACACACTATGCTACCAGGACACAGGATGCATAAAAGTAGTGATTGACATTTCCCAGCAGCATTCTGAATTCATTAAATCCTGATCGATGCAACTCTGATACAAGAACTCGAAATTTACGATCAGCCGATAGGTTGAAGCACATTATTACTGGCAATAAATATTTTATGGGCTGTAAAAAAAATGATATGAAAGGTTTTTTATCGACTAAATTTACGTTCATATTTTTTTTTCCTTTTCAAAATCCTTCATAATCGTTGGAGTTATGTGTGCAGGAAAGTCATTCGATATTCTCTTTGATGAAATAAAATTCAAAAGAATAAATTGTTCTTATCCGTATTGCTGTGAGCCTATATTTCCGATGTTTTAAATTTGGATGACTTCATAGGAATTATAAAATTTTTAAATTGTTTTTAAAAGAATAAAATGTTAAGCGAGATATTTATAGCGATAATTGTAGGAAATGGTATGCATATAGTGTTTTAACCCAGAATTTTTAAAACAGATAAGAGGAAAGATAT
>NW_027111631.1:693499-710031 GCF_000696795.3 Halyomorpha halys
TCTGTTTGTGTTTGTATCTTGTTTTCATTTAGCCCTGACAAAGCCCTGCAAATTGGGACGAAACGTTTTTTAACTATTTTCTACATTTATGGAGTGTCACCCGGACTATATTCCTACAATCTACTTCATAAGGTCATCAGTATCAAACTTTGTATATTGTTTTAAATAAGAGATAAAGAATAAAACGCAGGCTGGATCTGGTTTTCCCTCCCAGCTGCTCTTGGAGAAAGCCGGGGTGTATTTAGGCGGGCGTGGTAAAAAAAGAAAAAAAAGGGGGTTACGGATTGGCAAATTGGTGGAGGTGGAGAGGGGAGGGACCGTCCATATTTCCTTGCGACACAGCCGGGCCCCCCCAACATCGCCTTATAAGTCCATTAGCTTCATTAAAATCCCCGGCGAGCCACGGTCTAACAAGCCGACTCCTGAATGGGGAATAAGTGGACCGACAGGCCGGCGATATATATAAGACAAAGCTACATAAACCTTAAAGAAAGTCCATAAAACAGGTCATGGGAGTCGAGTCCTTTCAGTAGCGTATCCGATCAATTAGTGAATAAACTCTTCCCATATAACTCAAAATGATTCATAGTTCACAATGATAATGTCCATTACCTGTACTCCACCATTGAAATAAAAAAAAAAAATAATATATGTTCTCCTTAATAAAATTAAATAACTCCTCTTAACGGACAAATCTCTATAACAGGGCCTCATCTAAACGGACATTTTATTAATGACCCGGCCGACGAGGTAAAAATCGAGTATATTAGAACCCCTCCTCTCCAGAAACGGATAACAACACAAAATATTTTAAAAAAAAAAATTGTATGTAAAAAACTCCCGGTTACTGAACTAAATTTGTGGGTCATCTATTTTGGAAAATAAATACATAATACTGTATTCATAAATATTTGTAATGTTTACGTAAATACATTTACGAAAATTCACATCAAATAAAAAGTATGGATTACGTATTTTATATAAGTATGTATTTAATTCATGTTAGAATAAAAAACATTTCGTTACTTAACCAAGGATACCTCTAAGTCAAAAAAAAACTTTATAACTTTAAAAATAAACAGGTGATCAAAATATTGTTCTATAGACATTCAAAGGATTCTCGAGTTTACACATTACATATGCATTCTATAAAACAAAGATTGAGGAGAAGATGTCAGGAGTATGATGATTTTTTATAATACTATAGACAACGTGTTATTGATGATGTCGGACTCAAGGTTACAACACCTATAAAATTGTATTATTTATTTTTTGCTTTCTTTTCACATCTACACCTTCTCAAGGAAGACCTCCTTATAATGGACAGAATCATCTTCCCCATGGAGAACCTTGGGTTGTAGAACCATCTTCACTGTATAATCAAACATTCAAATACACACAACATGTAAAAAATTCAAAACCACAAATTCTGTTGTTTAAGACATGAACCAAGACGACATTTGTTTATTTCTCATATGATCTAATTACTTTTTATTTGTTTTATCTTTATGTCCTATTTTTAAGCAGAAAAATATTAATTTTTTTTTCCTTTCTGTCAATTATTTAATTCAAATTAAGAAAATGTAGAATAAATAGTGAATAAAATTTATCCATCGATTTCAGTTATTAATCATTATTTTATGTAAATTATTCCTAAGTTGTGTCTGTTAACTGACCTGTATACGATAATTTTTTTTCTTTAATTTCTCTAAAGTTTTATTATTATACTCATAGTAATAAATTTATTTATCTATTCTGACAAGTATTTTCTATATTTATTGTAAGTAAGTAATTTAAGTAATTTTCTAAAGAGATTGAATTGAGGTAGTCTTAAACTTTTGACTAGCAGTGTACATTTAGAGATTTAATCAGTTAAGTATATATATCTGAAATATATATTATTATTTAATTTATAATCTTAAACACTTTCTTGAGAGTGGTAAATTTTTTAAAATAAATAATTTAATTTCTATCCATTTCAGTCTCAACACATTTTATTTTTTTACACACCTTATCTTAACTTAAAAGTTATAAACTATTAACAAATAGTGACTGTGATAAATGATTTTAATTTTGGTTTTAATGTGAATATTGATTAATTAGAAATTGTTGTTTTGACCTGGGCAGAATAGCCTGCATGGAGTTGAGTTTTTAAATATTTTTAGTTCCGAAATTGTATCCCTGAGGATGTCCGGATTGGCCGAAACGTCGGACTTATAAGAAAAATAAAATGTGTTGAGACTAAAATGGATAGAAATTAAATTATTTATTTTATAAAATATATAATTATATTAATCTTCTATAAATTTATTATTTAATTATAAATTAGTAAATTAGGGGTTGGAAAATTATAAAATAAAAATATAATCAATTATGAAAATCTTACAGAACTATATGAGTTACAAGGGTGTCTGGCGGCATATTAAAACGAAATGTATTTTACTTATCAGTACCTTCAGGAATATTTTGGCATTCAGGCTCACCTGTAACAATGAGATTAAATTTTAATTTATTTTAAAATGAAACCCTTTGGTTAAAACGTTAGTTGTAGGATTACAACTTATTATTTAAATTTTAAACATTGTTTTATTTTATTATAGAAAATCTTTTCTTTCACATAAACAAATCAACTGTACATATTTGAAATTATCATGGTAAATATTACTTGCATATCATATCAATAACACAAATCTGCAAAAAATACTGCCTGGAACTTTTTTGCTGAATTATATGCTTGTGTGTGGCGATTCAAAAATTTAACTCCATTCCTTTATAATGAAAACTTTCTTTGTAAGATGGGTTCGAATAAAAAATATAATTAATAGTATCTAAGCTGCATCGACACCCTGATTTCTTTTTCAAAGTGGAGTTTCAGATTGAAATTGTTACAAATTTTACCTAAAACTATAATGCAGAATAAAACATTAAACTTGGCAGGATAGATTTTTTCTAGTATTTTTTTAAAAACTTTTATTGGAATAATACATTCTACCACACTCAAAGGTAATAGGTATTATGAGTGTAAGTACAAAATCAAAACATATATGCTTATTAACTAAAAATAACGAGCATATAATTAATAATAATAATAAAACACAGTAAAATAATTAAGTATAAACTGAAATGGATTAAAATAAAATCATATATACACATCATAAATAAACATAATGGTAAGTAAGTTTAAATATATATAAGAAAAGCAAAATAGATCAAGCATTGCTTTAGTTCATTGAGTAATTGATAGTAAAATATTGATATTTTAATTATTCTATATTTATTTTTTTTTGTAAAAAACTTGCTCGTGATGGGAGGGATTTTTTTTTTTGAGAAATGAATGGACATTAACATGAGGATTTTATTTCATGATCACATAAAGCCTTTAACCTTTACGTTCAAGGAAATGATTAGATTTAATTTCAAATTATAATCTCATAATAATCATCGTAATTTTCAACATCTTAAATGTTGTATGTTTGATAAGGTAAGTTTGGTTGTGTTTATATGTTTGATATATCATTTCAACATTAATTATTACATTCACCTATATATGAAATAAATGGTGAAGAAAAGAATTGCGATTTTTTTTTTAATTTATGAGTCCAAATAATCAATTGTAAAAATTAGTAAAAGGACAAAAATACATTTTAACCCTTTTTTTTCTAAAATTGAAGAGTTACAATTCAAAGCCGTCCCAACCTTTTATTCCGAACTACTAGGCCAATTTTTAGCCCCAAAGCAACAGGTCACTCCAGGATGATCCTCAAAACTCGACTCCCGATTAGAGGTTACATACGGCCATATTTCAACCATTTATGAAACGGAAAAAAATAAAGCGTTTTGGAATCATTCTACAAAAAAAATTTTTTCATTCCAAATATTGTTTTTTTTAAATTACGAAACACTTCTTAATTGTTTTTTAAGTTAATCTATGAGAAAGTTATGTATATACTTAGATATTATAGAAAAAAAAAAGAATTTTTTAAGTTTCTTTTGATTTTTTCTCAATAACTATATTTATATTGTTTTTTAAGACATTCCGATAATTATTGAAGTCCCAAACAAACACAAACATGATTCCGTCAGAATCTATCGCTTTGCATAATATACCAGTAAAGTAGAGTGGGTAAATAAAGTAAGTAGCTACAAAGCCAGCAACAGCTGACCAAGAACACGATGCCTGACTCACAGCAGTAAAGTAAGATCTAAGAGAACTAACCGCAACAGATGTAGATACGAATGATCTACAAGGGCCTCTCTCTACCGCCGGGCTCATAACACTAACTTGCTTCTGCCTTCAATCTAATACCGAGGAATTATTCAAATTGCTGCAAGAGATATATCATGCCTTCTCGACAACTTTCACGACTATATTTTCCAACCGGAGTGCACCAAATTGGAAACTTCCTTATATTAAAGTTTGTATGCTAAACAAGAACTTAAAATATTTCATTTCTGGCCACACCTAGCAACTACAATTGGAGTTAATAAACAGCTAAGTAAAATTTATATACGTTTCCACTAAAAGTAACACAGATTCTAAAAATGTGTGATACATAGCTTTTTTGTCTAGTTTCGAAATATGATGGATAATGAAACATCACTCTTCACCCAAAAATAACTCAACAAAGTCTCGCAATACAATATAGGGCACTGTGAAATCCTGTCACTATTTCCCCATGTTCACTCCCTAGATTTAGAAAGCCCCTGCAAACCCCTCAAAGAGAATTTTATTTCATTCCAAGCCTGGGGTAACACTCCTTCAAGATGGCCTTACGTTCAATGCCATACAATACAAGTCTCTCATTTTAGTTTTGCTCATGTAATGAGTGATCATTAGATTATTTTTGTTCAATCTCACTCCCTATGTACTATGATTTTAGGCATAAATTGATATTTTCTCAAGCACTATAGATAGTTTTCCAGCTATCTGGAGCACTTAAAGAAGGATAAGTTAAATACATCTATAGACTGTGTGACTCTTCTACAATCCTGTATTATTTCGTAGAACCTACAACTTGCTGTGACCGTGTATCAATGTGAACTTGCGTATAATACTATGCTGTGCTAAGTATTACTTTTTTTTGGATTATTTAATTACTTTCACTTGGCCATGAATACAAAATGCTTAATTTTTCAGCTAAGCGAAAATATTATTGTGTTTTGTTCATAATGTTTTCCCCACTTTTTCTTTTTTTGTTTTTTAAATATTTATTTATTGCTATTTACAACTGTACATTATAATACATTTAGTAAATCTGACCTCAGTTAAATTGGAGTGTTACAAGCCTGTAGAGAAACTACCCATTGGCAGCACTCTAATGACGTTTTACATTAGCAGGTCTCGTGACCATCTTCTTTTCAGGCGCCTCGGAGAATTGTCAGGGATGGTAGAGGAAGTAAGGTTAGAAACTAGTGGGTTTGGGTAGCTGGGGAGTTTATAATGGAAGGAGTGATATCTGGTTCGGGCAAGATCGGCTACATGTTCCCTATGTCCTTAAGGTCTTTATGTATAATTTTATTTTTTATATTATTTATTTTGTAACAAAGTATGGAGCATTGAGGAATTTACGAAGGATTTTGGATTGCAATGATTGGATACGAGAGGAATTCGAAGGTTTAGTGGAGCCCCAAAGCTCTACTCCGTATGTTCAGATTGGCCTTATTACAGTCATGTAGATCAGTCTTTTGTAATGAATTGGAAGTTTAGACCGTATGTCCAGTATGTGCTGTAAAAGTAGAAATCGACGTTCAGTTTCCTGTCTTTTCAGTCTTGTGTGAGGATTCCAGGTTAGTCATTTGTCCAGATGTAGTCCAAGGAAGCGGATCTGTTCGACAGGGGTATGATCAACATTATTAAAGGAGATTGTTGGGCAGTCGATAGGTTTACGACGAAGAGTAAAGGTGATTTGATGGGATTTGTTTGGATTTATTTTAATCCTCAAATTACGAGACCAATCTTCGACGGCTATGATATGGAATTGGAGAGTTTGAGATGTAATTAAAGGGTTATTATTAACATCGAGCACACATGTGTCATCAGCATAAGTGGTGAGGGTGGTGTTAGGATTGGTTGGGATGTCAGCTGTATACGGTGTAGAGGATGGGCCCGAGGATACTACCTAGAGGAACACTAGCGGACTGAGAATAGAGGGAATGATAGGAACCGTTGTGGTTTACTTGGAGTAACCTATCGATGAGAAAGGAACGGATGATGAGAAAGTATGTAGAAGCCAGGCTCGATCAAACCTACTTTTTCTGAGTCAATTATTTCATAAATAAAAAGTTAAAGGCTTTAAGGAAATGCCTTAAGGCAAGTTAGGGTCCCGAAAGTCACTGAATCGTTGAAAACTCTACATCTAAAATTTTATCCGATTGTAATACGACGGTAAAAAAGTAAAATAAAATAATATTAATCAATAAAATAATTTATTTCTTGGATCAGAGGTCCACTTGGAAGGTTTTACTATACAAGGACTATAGCTGAAAACGTAACTGTCTAACCTTTACTAACGTACTTATAGATTTATATTAAAAGCTTTATGTGGTGTTAGTAAATTTATCTCTAAGATGAATCGGGCTGAAACACGTTTGTATATTATAAATTTATATATACAATTAATAGCTATCTGGACCAATATTAAGCGACTGTGAAATGGCCACAACCGATTTGTACACAGAACGCTCCACATTAGTGCAAGTTAAATGTTAAAAAAAAAATATTATAAATTTAGATTTCTCTGGTGGGCAGTCGTAAGGATTAAATAGGTCAATGAAATGATATTTCCACGCCTTTGCAACCGCTTTATAAACGATATATTTCCCTAACAGTACAGTTAGAGATAATATCGATTTATAGAAACAGTTATAAATTCTTAACTGTAATTCGATTGTATTAATAATAATTTTACAAAGTAAATCCATAGTTAATTTTGAAGATAAAGGAGTGCATGTCCTTTATTCACGGAATTATTCCTATAATTAACGATTTGAAAAATTACCGGAAAGGGCTTGAACTGTTCCAACGTCCAACTGTTCGATGTCACGAATCACAATAACAACAATTATGATCATTAATAATATAATTAATACAAAAATGTTAAATTTATAATAAAGTAACGCAAAGTGTTTTTTTTTTTTTTTAATAATTTATTTATTGATATTTACAACTGTATACACATATATACAACAAGTAAATTTGCTGTAGGTGACATAGTAACATGATAAAAACATGTGGAGAATCTACCCACTGATAGAACTCCAATAACATTTCTAGAGAAGATGATCACGAGGCCATCTTCTTTAACGCAAAGTGAAAGTAAGAATAATGAAGCTATATCGAGCCAAAGAAGTATCTATACAGCTGAAGATTACATAAACTCAGTTTTAAGAAATACAGATATAATCGATAATAACATATACAATTAATAATTGTAAAATATATTATTGTAAATCTCACAAGTAAAGTATAACAAATTAATATTATCCTAAAACATAGCCTCAGAAATTAATTCAAGAATTACTCACTTATCTTTGTCACATTAAACAGAATACTGAGGTTGTAGATAGTTGAGCGTAGATCAATAAGTAGAGAAGATTTACATACCATATTATATTAAGTTACTTACCCATTGTATCATATTTTTCATTTTCTTTCGTATAGTTCAACATGCTGATTCAAATTGTTTTTCAGTTTTTAGACACATACATCTCATCTTATACATATCTTCTTACCTACATAATATTATACTTCATATTATATTGTTATCAATCTAATACTGTCTAATTCCATAGTTATTAATCAACTATTTTATATTTTTCAATTCATTGTAACTTAAGTTTCCAAATTTATTAGTCTATTATTTATTTTTATTTTTACGGTTTCTCTAAATGAAGGTTGTTATCTCATGTTGTTTTTTGGTGACTGTACCTCCAAACAAATTCTCCACTAAGATAGAATACTGTTTGAAAATGAATGCAGTTTATACACCGTAGTTATTCCAAACAAAATTATGTAATTATATGATCAATACATAAATACAAGTAAATTATTTTAAATATTAAAATTGAGCCTAATTGTTAACGCCATGACAGCAAAAAATAATTAAAAAATTCATTGCAAAGAAGAAAAACAATCAGCAACAAGAAATATACCTTGAGGAACTGGCCTGCGATACGTGATATGGATTAATCAGGAGTTGGACACGTACTGTAAATTGCGATTTTCAAATCATGACAGTTGATTGTAAAACAGCTCACGGAGTGTAGCATTCAGTTATTTTGCACCAAGGGGAGCTTAACTAATGAGCATAAAAGAAATATATAATGAAAAAAAGTAAACTTGTGGTCTGACACGTCTAGAAGTACACAAGCACTTGTATGTGCATGAATATATATTTATTTAAAATATAAAAATGTACTTAGATTTATTTTCTAAAAATCATATTTTTAAAAAAAATAAATATACCTATTTTTATTTTACACTTCTCTCGAAAACTATTTTTTTTTCTGGATTTTCTTTTTAGGAAGTATGGTAAGTAAATTTCAATAACAATACGTTAATTTAAAATAAATTACATTAAAATTGGAAGTTTTTAACCTCAAAACATTTTTATTAAAAAAAATTTTTTTCATTTCCAGCCCAAAAATATTATAATTTATTTCGTACATATTATTTTTACTACAACAAGAATGCAACTCAAGATGCGTTAATTAATGCATTCTAAAAACGCATTCATCAATCCATTTTGATTAGTTTTGTAGAAATTGACGCTCTGAGAAATTTTGTTAGGTCGGGTTTATTTTCGGTGTGAGTTGAAATCCATAACTTAAACTTAAGATTAAAAAAGGAATGAAATTTTATTATGACTTTTACTTACAGAAATCATGATAAATGTCGAGACACAGTATTTTGTTTTAATAAAAAAATCTGTTCCTCTTATAATTAAATTGTTTTTTAAAAAATAATTAATGCAATTATCATTAAAGAGCAATTAATTTAAGATTAAATATCAATCAATTATTCAACGTTTTTCTGTCACCAGGTAGGTTCATTTTTTTCAATTTGAAATATCCAAAAAGCAGGTAAAAAACGATTTCCAACATAATTTTAACAATATTAAAACCTAGAGCACAGAAACAGTTAAAAAAAAAAGTGCTTATAAAATATATAAATTTACCTTACATCTGCTAGGAAGTCGTAACTAAACTGAAGATCGGCAGAGACATTTTCTAATACGGGACATGATCTAGCATAAACAACTAAAGAATTTATTCCGTCAGAGCTTAATTCAAACGGCACTCAACCATAGTTACTAATTTAACGAACGTTCAATAAACTTAAACGATTCAGAACATTTATGACAATTATTACATTTCATAAATAATAATAAATTTCTTCTATTCAAGAAAAATGAATGGTCAAAGTTACGAGTTTTGCCGTATAATTTAAAAGTTGTGTATCATTAAATTACAAATGAAATGGGTTTAAATGATTGAAAATAATTACATACAGAAGAATTCTCTTCAAGCAGATACCATCTATGGACTAGGAGACAGTGGAATAGTCTGGGAACGTGGTAAGAATGGAAAAGAGCAGATGTCTAAGAAATTCTTTAATTGGAAACATTGGTAAAGGAAATGTCTACCAGAAGAAGGAGCAAGAGGAAGGAATGCAAAGTCCCCTTGACATAGGAAGGAGGTACGAGAAGATAGAAGAAAAAGAAATAAAAAATGGAAAACAAAATCTATGTTGAGGTTTGCTTTTTTCTTAATACCAAAGCAGGAATAAATTCCTTACCAAAATAAAATATCCCTGAAATACGAACGAAAATAATTAACATAAATTTAAAATTGAAAAATATAATACAACTCGTTATTAATATTTATATCTATTTTATTTTATTTGTCAAATTACGAAGAATATGGTTGGAGTGCGGAAAAAAATAAAATAAAAATAGTTCTTAGGCTTGATGAAGCTCTACGAAGTGGGGCGAAACGTCGGAAAATAAATAGTAGTTAACTATATTTTGTTTCCATTTGATCATATTTTTCAAAATTTGAAAAATACGGCCAATCATTTGTATATTTGAAAATTTTTCATTTCTGATCAAAAAGTTGGCTACCGTGAGTCCGATCTGTCAATTTTCTATAATAGTGGAATAGAATAGTGCAAATAACAACGGTAAACACGAAATCTGTGTTATAGTTGTCGATTTTTGTAAATAATAAAAGAAAAGATCATTTTACTTAATTATATTTACTTTTAAAGATACTAGAACAATATTAAACATTTGAACCAAAATTAGCACACTTTATTTTTAATTTGTAACAAATAACTTCGAAACTAAGCACCTGACAGTAAAGTTTTTTTTGTTTTGTTTTTTTAAATTCAATAAAATTAGCTACAATTTGAAAATAAAATGAGGTCTGTATGACCATAAATTTCCAAGATCTTTATTTATTTATTTTTTTTTTTTACTACAGCACATTTAATATGCCAAAATTATCTACATAAGTAATAAAATATGAATTAATAACTAAAACAATGTTGTTGGAACAATATATGGATTAAGAACATTGGTTTTTTTTATTTATGCAATTGTATATTTAAAAAATTTATCGATTTTACTTGTTTTCAAAGGAATCATTAATTAGATATAGGCAAATTTTTGAGAGAATTTTTTTGAATCGCGGTTTGAACATCTTTTTGGCAAAACGGCATTAAATGTTTTATCTAAATTTTTTTTACAATGACTGGATGCGGTAAGCAATATCAAAATTGAATAAATAATTACAAAATTTAACTTACTAGAGTTTATTCATTGCGAAAAATTTTAAATTAATTATGAAAACCATGTACCCGATACCGATAGGGAAAAATAATGACAGTTATAAATTTTCTTAAAAGTAGATCGCATTCTAAAATAGCTATAATAAAGGAGTTATAACATTTTCTATTGGACAGCCATTAAACAAGAATAGTTTTGGCACTGAGAGCAAATAAAACACAGGGAGAAGTTCAAAGGAAACTAAATGGGACCATGTCAAATAAAAGAGTACTTAAATTAATGAAAAGTAAATAAAACAAGAATGTTTTGTAAATTATTTTAGAGAGTAAATAAATCGTAGAATTTTCTCAAAACATATCTTTATTTACACATCATTTTCATTTTTTTAATTCAGTTTATTTTTTGGAGGTCAGCGGGGTGTTCGAAGTTAATATAAACCAGGGGTGCCCAACTTTCATATGAGGCATGCTACAACCATATCTTCCCCTTCACATACTCAAACATAATACATTCACTATGATTATTTTTAACAATTATAATTATTTCAATATAGTATAGAATATACTTACCTAATGATAGTATTAACAACTATTATTAATTTAACAAAAATATATGTTAGGTGTAAACATGAAAAATCTACCTATAAACCGTAATTGTGTACTAAACTAACTCGAAATAATTCCGAAGTACATATAAAATCTGGTAAAGTTTCAAAGAGGAAATATTTTTTCTTCAGATCCATCTCATCACCTTATATTGGTACACTTGATGCACAAATGCATAACTTCTATGCAATGTAGGGAGAAAAACTTTTTTAAAATACAAATTTGTACTGCCCAACTTCATTGGACTGCTAGTCACACAGCATACTTATTTTAATCTAATCAGACAATATTTTTAATCTTACAATAAATAAGCCTAGACAAGTATACAACAATAAAACAATAATTATAAACATTAGCAATATATAACATTAAAAGATGACTTTTTTTCCTCCTCCTTTTCTTTCCTTTCTCCTTTCTCTCTTTTTTTATTTTCTTCCCTTCTTTTTCCCTTTCATATTTTGACTTCAACCCAAGGTGTCTTTAACAGAATAATGGATAAAATAGTGATAGAGATATTTAAGTAACAAATTTAAATTTTAAAAAAAATCAACAAACGATGTTAAAATTATATAAGAAAATAAATCAAAATAATTGAGGAGAAACGATTTGGACCACATTACAGCCACAGTTATTTAATACATAACTATACAGTAATTAACAATTTTATGATAGTTTTATTTTATACGATACGGCTCCAGTTCATTGGCCATTTTCAAACAAAATCCTCCTCACCAGCCATATTACAAAAATGTTATATATTTTCATGTATACAACACATAGTATATGTTACAATTAAAAAAAAAGTTTTTTCTCATTCTCAGCTGTATTTACTAGGTAACTTTTTTAATGATTATATTTCTAACATATATAAATTAATATTACACACAATATTTATTTTTAAAAACATATATTAATGTTAAAATTATTCAAGCTGAAAGGATTTTATATTCATATTTGGGAAAAATGAATGACTGTTTTAAAACTAAATTGGAGGAAAAATTTAAATTACACAGTTTTTTATGCAAATTTTCTTTTTATATATAGTGTTCTGACGTCCTAAAATCATGAATTTTTTTCCGCAAGGTGTTGTACTAATGCTGTTTTATTTATATATGTATTTAGAACTGTCTTAATTCTTATTATTATTAGTATGTTGATAAATTCTGTTTTTTATGTATAGTCCACTCGTCACGTAAAATTATCTGATTTATATTTAGACGAGGGAGAAAAACTAAGGGATATTTTAAAATTACGAAACCGCAGGTACGAAGGAATATGAATTGATCTGTGGAAGATAGTGCTCTACGTCCTGATGGAGAGAGCTCTCTCAGCTTATGACCAAGAAAAACCAAAAGCGATTCATGGATTTGGGTTCCGGGTGGAGAAAGAATCTGCAAAGACAACTAGGCGTTTCAGGAAGGCTGCTTCATATTGGATAAAAACAGAATTTTATTTAGTTTCAATGTTATTGAACCAAGCACAAAGAATTTAGTTTGTATGCCATTAAGATTTATAATGCTAAAGCTTGAATGACATTTTGGCACGAGATTAACATCTTCCAACACGGCGATTTCACGGTAATCAGCTATACAGTGTAAGCTTTAAAAAAGGCAAAGAAAAAACTCGAATCGCGATATAAAACGGATAAAGATCAGAAGGTAGATGTAAATATAACAACACTATTCACATATAATCCCCTGATTTAACCTGCTGATCCTCTGCTAGACGTGTCCGACACATAAGAACTCTGTCGTGTTTGCATTAGTTCCGTGTATTATATGCCTATAACACCGCTAAGAGGTTTACGTCCACAACAGTAGGCCCAGCGTGAAATATGCCCCAAGGAGAGGGAGATTAAGCTCCGAAATGGGGATTAATAATCTTGATCCATTATTTATAAATATTATAAATTTATTCAAGAAGGGAACTGCATATGAACATCAATAAAGTGATACATAGCTGTGGTAATAAATAATTCTGGAAATAAATCAGTATTATGTCATAGTGTAGAGCGTACAACAATAATACTTGAAAAGAAGATGTGGATAAACTTCGGGATATAATTAAAAAAAGTTGTATTTATTAATAATAATAAACTAGTGAATAGATATTTCATTGATACATAGTACAAAATATTACCTAGTTGTTGAGAAATTAAAATACGAGATATTTACCCCGGTCAAATCTAAATATGACATTATTACACTGACATTATTTCGGGAAAGGGAGAATTTAGTTTCATTAAATAAATGACAAAACAGTACAATAATACAAAACAAAAGTTTAGTCACGCTTTAACACCACTCCTTTTCATTTTCATTTCAATTTCATTTCATTATACTAAATTCACCAGCTATTTATTCTTTATAGAATGAAAAAGAAAATATAATACGTGAAATGTTACCATTAAAAATAAATTAATAATATGCAAATAAAGCTATAATAAGCATAAAAAGGAATATTTGTTATATAAATAAAGGAATTGTTGTAATTAACAATAAAAACAGAAATAAGAATACTGAGACAAAGTAACTTTAATAACAATAAAAATTATTATTAGTTCTATTAATAGGAATAATAGGTAAACGGAATATAAAAATAATATGAAACAAAAAAAATAAAATCAACTTCTTATTTCAATGGAAAAACAGATTATCAAAATTAATTTTTTATTTATTGATAGATATTACAATCTGCCAAACAGTTGTGGGCAATAGTACTGAATGATCACATTTATACTAAAATAAAATAAAATAAGAATAATTTTTTTTTAAATTTATTTATTTAATGTGATTTACAACTGTACTAGTAATCAATACAATAAGTAAATATGTTGTATGTTAAAGAATAAAAATAAATAAATAAATGAAAAAACAAAAAGCACATAAAAATTAATAAAAACTATCTTAAAATATATAAAAACAGAGGGATAATGAAAATGAACAAAATCAAACTATGTGTATGAAAAAAAATAATAATATAATCATTAGTCACATTTACACTCTTATACACAATATTTATACAATCAACCTGAGAATCCCTGAGCCTATTCTTTTCCTCACGTGTGAGGGGTAGAGCAGGGCTCGAAAGATCCCAGCGCATCCTTCTTGCCCCATCACTGGTAGTGAGCCAGTGGAGGCTGAAGAACTGCGCTAAAGTGTCATAAAAATTAAAACCAATAATGTGAAAGATGATAATTTTAGAACCGATTCTCAGTTAAGCCTTCTATCTATTTTAGCAAAACTGAAGTTCTTTTTTTTTTTTTCCAAATATATACATATATATAAACTCCTGCGTATACTACACATAAAAGCTATAAAACTCGTGCGTTAGAGTGATTAAAAAAAAAAATTATTTTAGATATTAGAAATTTTTTTTTTTTTTTCTCCTAAGCTCTTACCCCTGTCGAACAGATACGCTACCTTGGGCTGCAAATGTACCAACGACCAACTTGGAATCCTCACACGAGACTGAAAAGGAAGGAAACCGTACGTCGACTCCGACTATTACAGCACTTACTAGACAAATGGTCTAAACTTCCAACTCATTACAAAAGAATGAACTACATTACTGTAATAAGGCCAATCTGGATATACGGAGTTGAGCTTTGGGGCTTCAAAACTTTGAATTCCTTTCGTATCCAATCCTTACAAAACAAAATCCGTCGTAAAATCCTCAATGCTCCTTACTTTATCACAAATAAAATCATACATTAAGATATTAAGATGAAGAGGCTATAAAACCATACTTGGTTATTAAGATGAAGAGGCTATAAAACCATACTTGGTAATTAAGATGAAGAGGCTATAAAATTACTTCATGTACATATTTAATTGTTAATTGCTTTCATTTTTCCTCAGAAATTATTAATTACAAATGTTCCATATGTAACCGATCTAGCCCGAACCAGATACCAACCCTTCTATTATAAACTCCCTTAACACCCAAACAAACGTAAAAACGTCATTAGAGAGCTACTATTGGGCTTTATCTCTACTCGCCTATATCGTTCCATTATAAACTAAAATCAAATTTACTAGATATATAAATGTGCAGTTGTAAATTTCAATAAAGATATTTAAAAAAAAAGAAATAAATTGTAAGACTTGTTTTCTCAAATCCAGGCAGTTCTACATCGATAGCACAAATGAAATCTCAAATAATTATTTCAATTTTATAGGAATTATTTATTGAGAGAGGAAAGCATTTTATTTTTCGTCTGATTTAGGTCAATTTCCTCTACCGCTCCTTAAGGTCTTTCTTAAAAAAAAAATACATTACCGGCTAAATTAAAAATCACACAAACATACATCGGCCCAGATAGCCATCTAATAACGAGGTCGAACATAAATTAATGACCGAAATATAGTTTATTTTAGAACATTTTGTTTTTTACGACACTATATTGAGAACACGGCCATCCCTCAGATTATATATTTAGTCAGCGTTGAATATTCATATTTTGGGTGACAGATATATTTAAGGCGTCACGAGAATAACAAATGTCTACAAGATATTAAAATTTAGAAATCATAACAACGTTTCGGCTTGTTCCAGTGTTTCCCAAAGATTGTGTAATTATTTCGAAATCATAATAAATCAAGTTTATTAAAATTTAAAAAAATCAAGTATAACTTGGTTATTAAGATGAAGACGCTATAAAATTATTTCATATACATATTTAATTGTTAATTGCTTACATTTTACCTCAGAAATTATTTATTAATCTCATTGGTATGAATTATTTCAACATAAGTTCACTTTTTTTTCAGGGATCTGCAAAAGTTATGGTTTGAATAAAATTAATTTTTAGTTATTAAATATTGAAAAACGTTTATAGTTTTCTTACGCAAAACTATTATATCCTTCATACTTATCCCTTGTATACTATTTTGTATTGCATTTCACATTTAAATTTGGAATGAAAGACTTGTTAGTGGCCATAGCAGATAGCAGATTTCCCCGTTTGTTTTTTTATGATATAACATATAATTAAATCAAACAATAAACCATATATTTTAATATTTTAACGTAATATTTTAAGTTGTTTGCGGCTTTAGCGCACTTGCTCAGCCTCCACTGGCTCATTACCAGTGATGCGGCGAGAGGGATGCGCTGGGATCTCTCGATCTCTGCTCTA